>NC_064626.1:1210411495-1210711495 GCF_023864275.1 Schistocerca cancellata
GGGGAAATTACGGTCGCCAGTCCTAAGGACAATTACTATAGTAACTGAAAAAGAAAGGTTATTACACATATAATTAGCACTAGAAGCGTGGCAACTGAAGGTTGACACGTGTAGTGTGAAAACTGAAAGTTTGTCAGAAGTAACAAATTTCGCTACACTCTGACTTAATTTAGCAAAAGAATTAATAAAAGCGGAAAATCGAAAGTTAATTTAGTGACTGAAGTTAATAGTGAGCTTTCTTTCTGAAGCACATCGAAATTCAGTGAAATACGGTTAGTCTTGGACTACCTCAACAATCATTTCAAAAGCTACTTGAATCTACACAATTTAGAAATAAGAGATTTAACTTTGAACTTGAATTAAATGATTCTGAACAATTAACAATAGTAAAATTTAGTACGTACCAAGCTGAGCTGCAGTCACAGGTAAGCTAAAATATGGTAACAAAACTCGCACTCTTAATTCGTGCTTGTGTAATCTAAATATTGTAGCCAGCTATGAATACCTTAACTGAACTTTGAAATTAAAGCAGTGAAATCAATGATTCTGGCGTTTGAATTTCAACGACACTCGGGTTCATTTCGGAAAAGGAAGGGACCCTGCTTGGCAATGCAATTGGGACAATGAGCAACAAAAGTTCATGCTACATTGCTGTAATTTTGTGATTCAACAATTTTAAAAGTTTGAAAAGCTGAGGTCTGCCATACAGTTCTAAAACTTTACGTGCTTCCAGTCTTCCTTGTTGGTTGATTGAAGGTTTGAAGCCGTCGATCGAGGAGGTGGCGAGAGTCACTCATTGTCGGCCGTCGCTGTTGCAGAAACTGGATGTTGGCGCGCCTTCTTCTCGACACGGTCACCAGACGAAACGGGCTCTTGATGTGCGCCAGCTAATGCTTCCCATCCGCGACACCATGTCAGAAACTATCATCGCAAGTCGAGCGCAATTACATTCTGCCAAACCCCGAAAGCGCGGCAACTCGCGGGAGCTTCACACAACACACCTGCTCCACTCGCTACTCCAGCCAGACTCCCTCTGCTCAGCCCACGCTCCACGCGGCAGAGTTAACACTACCAAAGATCCTACACACTTTGATTCTTCACACGACCTATCGATGTAATCGTTCGATAGCAGTTTTCCCTAGGCAAGACCCAGGGTAAAAATACAAGTAATATTTACGAAACAACCAATTATACATCGACATAAATGCATAAACAGTAAAACAATTACAATATACAAAGACACAGAAATGTCATATATTCAGGTAACAAAAATAAGGAAACAAATTTATAGTACAATAGATGGAAATAGGAGGATATGCATTTCCGGCGTTACAGGCAGAGGACCTGCAATACACAGTCACCACAGTGGCCATTTGCAGGTACCGGTAACGCGAAGCGTGGTGAACCAATGCAGCGTTCGCCAACCACGTTGCAGGATGTCCGCGAAGTTTTCGGATTGGCGTTAGGATTTTTACGTATCTAATTCAAGTCCATTTTACAGCAGTCTTGAATTCAACATGTTCTCAGTAAAGGTACTGGGTGTATGCATGATACTTTCTGTACATCCTTCTTTCCTCTACCATTAACATTTTTCAATCACTGTGCAACTACCGCCAACTTAATGTTCCCCGCCCCCTCCCCCTGTCTTATGTCGACTTTAACGTATTCACCTTAATGATATTACCCAACCTTTGTCAATTTGCTGTTACCTCAATTCTGTTATAAGTTTGGGTTAACATTTAATGAGTATAACGACTTCATGTCCTTGTCAACTTTTGTTTGACTTGAAGTCCACAAAAAATTGTATTAAATAGGGTTTATAGCGACCATTCTTTCATTCTGCAGTTAGATAAAACTCCCCATTTTATCATCTTTGAGTTATAGCAGTCATATTTCACATATTTTAGGGCCACTCTGATTAATAAAGAAAATTTATTAAGGGGCTCCGGAAAGGCTCAAAATCATGAAACGTTCAATTTTTACTTTTTTGCGTTTTCTGAATCTGCAGACTATTACCTTTTAATAGATATATAATTTATTCAATTCCGAAGACTACAAATATTTTTAAATTTTTTTTGAAATGTGTTCTACATGGGCGTGACCCACTGTGGCGCTGTTAAACTGCTGTCAAATGGTGTTATTATTAACGTCCGTGTTCATCAGGTACATTTTAGTGATGTGAGATAAAGTATGTGTTGTGGCTAACCTGTGATGGTTCAATATATATCGCTGGTGTGGTTGTCGATTGTTTCATGTTTATTTACTCTGTCGTTATCTCGAAAATATTCGTAATTAGTTCTGTTTCTTGAGTCTCTGTTTTGTTGAAGTATAATAATGAGTAAAAGTAAAGTTGCTGTTGCGACTTTCAATGATGGCAACATTGTAAGGTGCAAGGTATTTAGAAATATGGGACTGAAGATAGGTTCTAACATGGTACGAGCGATGCTTGCTTTAGACAAGGAACGCCGTCGGGCTGCAGACAGGGCTGTAAAGAGTCTAGAAATACAAGCAAGAGTAAACAGGAGGAGGAACAAGAGGAAGCTGGAGGAGGAGTTTGCAGAGGATGAAGATAATCCATCCTATGGACCTGGAATGCACTAAGAAGTTAATCCAATCTTTGTCGCTCGATTCCCAAAACTTTTATTTTCTCATACTAATTACATGTTTTCTAAGGATCTTCCAAACATATTTGTTTCAAACTTTCAGTAAACGTTACACAGTACCTTCTGCATAATTTAACACAGCCTTTTTCCAAAAAACTGTATATTTTTCAATATATAAATAAAAAATTTCAAAAAATGTTGTGAATTTTCATTACAATTGAAAATAAAATCATCTTTAATAACTGAACTAAAATTTTGTAAAATCCCTGTGTTAAGTTGTAGCCCATATTCCAATAAATAATCTGTAAAAAGTTCAACATCCTACCTCAAATACTTTGTGAGGAAAGATGTAATTTATAAGCGTTATTTTAACATTGCAAGTATAGGGCGTTCCTGAGCCCCTTAAGTCATCTACTGTATTTCGGCCGCCCCTGTTTAATAACGTAAAAATATTAAGTTATCTGTTGCGCGATATCTGCACTTTAATTTACGAGTTTCTATGGAGAGCGATTTGATTATTAGTAAGATCACCCGGTACAGCTCTTTCTGAAATCCACAGGTATATGTTGGAAAAATGGAAATAGGTGTTTGTCATCATTGGCCGGGATGCCCCTTGCGGGGCAGGTCCGGCCTGCCCTGGTGCAGGTCTCATTGCATTCGACGCCACATTGGGCGACCTGCGTGCCGGATGGGGATGAAATAATGATGAAGACATCACAACACCCAGTCCCTGAGCGGAGAAAATCCCCGATCCAGCCGGGAATCGAACCCGGGCCCGTAGGACGGCAATCCGTCACGCTGACCACTCATCTGTCGGGGCAGAAACAGGTATATGTTGAAGGCTCAGCAGTAACCTCACTCAGTCACTGTTTCTTTGCTGTGGCCGTCTTACCAGCCTTGTTGCCGTCGAATGCCGCCACTTGCTTCGCTAGGCAAGCGCTGCCGCCCAAAGTCACCGCACGCCACTGGGATACTGTCTACATAGGTTGCACGAAATCTGCTGAATAAACATGTTGTCGTTAGCACTGCTTTTATGATTCCACAATGGCTGAGGAACTGGTTCTGCAGCCCACTCAACCATCCTGCAACACTACCTTGACGTGTTGTGGGCGCCTTGTCACGGTCCGCGCGGCTGCCACCGTCGGAAGTTCGAGTCCTCCCACGGGCATGGGTGTGTGTGTGTGTGTTGTCCTTAGCGTAAGTTAGTTTAGGTTAGATTAAGGAGTGTGTAAGCTTAGGAACCGATGACCTCAGCAGTTTGGTCCCTTAAGACCTTGCCACAAATTTCCAATTTTTACGTGTTGTGGGGTCAATAACGCTCGGACCATCCTCATCTGTAACATGAAATAACATCTCTCTCTGCTTGGCAATGCCCGATGTAGGTTTCAAATCTGATGATCCTTTCTTGTGATAGTGATGGGGAGGGGGGGGGGGGTGTGGAGAGTAGGGGTAACAGTAGAGCGCCCTCTCTCCACTGCCCTCACTGAGTACGCACACTATGAATGAAGTTGTAGAACTGACAAGAATTCACTGATATGGGAGCAGTTATGTGACGTAAACTGAGGTTATAAGTCGTGGGATAGCGTTACGCACATAAACAGATGCAGGTAGTATCGCTTACACAAGGTATAAAAGGGCAGAGCATTCGTGGAGCTGTCATTTCTGATCAGGTGATTCATGTGAAAAGTGTCCGACGTGATTTTGGCCGCAACGCGTGAATTAACAGACTTCGAACACGAATGGTAGTTCGAGCTAGACGCATGGGATATTCCATTTCGAAAATAGTTAGCGAATTCAGTATTCCGAATCCACCGTGTCAAGACTGTGCCAAGAATACCAAATTTCAGATGTTACCTCTCATCACAGACAACGCAGTGGCCGACGGCCTTAACTTAACGACCGAGAGCAGCGGCGTTTGGGTAGAGTTGTCAGTGCTAACAGACAAGCAACACTGCGTGCAATAACAGAAGATACCAATGTGGACGTACGACGAACGTATCCGTTAGGGCGGCGCGGCGAAATTTGGCGTTAATGGGCTATGGTAGAAGACAACCGACGCGAGTACCTTTGCCAACAGCAAGACATCACCTGAAGCGGCTCTTCTGGAGCCGTGACGATATCGGTTGTACCCTAGATGACTGTAAAACCGTGACCTGGTCTGATGAGTGCCTATTTCAGCTGGTGAGAGCTAATGGTACGGTTGTTGTGTGACGAAGCGACAGACCCAAGTTATCAACAAGGCACAGTGGAACCTGGTGGTGGCTCCATAATGGTGTGGGCTGTGTTTACATGGAATTAACTGGGTTCTCCGGTCCGACTGAACCGATCATTGACTGGAGATAGTCATGTTCGGCTACTTGGAGACCATTTACAGCCATTCATGGACTTCATTTTCCCAAACAGCAACTGCATTCTTGTGGATGACAATCCGTCACGTCACCAGGCCGCAGTTGTTCGCGATTGGTTTGAAAAACATTATGGACAATTCAAGCGAATGATCTGGCCACTTTCGCTTCGTCTCTTTTCTTATTTGTTTTGTTTTATTATTATTATTCGCGTAACAACTAATGTATGAGATAAAATATGTTACTACGAAAAGAGACCCGAAATACCTTTTAGTGATGCTGTGCTATGCCTTTCTTTGGATCATTAATTTTCAACAAAACAAAATATATTATGTTCTTATTGTTCTGGATCTGGCTTTCTATTAAAGGAACATTTTTTCGTTACTGTAACTCGCCATAAAGTTCAACCTATCTTCCTTACTTTATAGTTATTGAAAAGGTTAATGAAAATTACTTCGTTATCAATACTGATGTTACAGTAAGCAGTGATTGTTCAACATCATAATTTTGCAGTGGATTTTTGTTAACAGTAAAACAACAATAAGTACCACGACTAACACTAGAACATGAGACTATTATCGGAGAAAAAAGATGTTTTTACTATAAGGTTGCCAGACCAGAACTACGCACAGCAAGATTTCTTTTATGTGATGAAAGTAAATTATCTTTTTGCACTGTTAGTAATATATTATCAGCAGCCCGCGTCAACCTGTAAAACACATCATAAAATCTGCTGCTCTGCTCTGCAACTTCGAAAGCTGAAAGAAATAATTTTTACTTCACTATTACCTGCCCGCTTCTTTGCGGTATGATAGATTTCATTTAATGAAATTTGAATGCGCCGCGGCAACGGCTCGTTCGTTCGTAGCGCAGCTCTGCACCACGAATAATATTTAACTAACTGAAAATGTCTTAAGGGGATGGGATAAAATACCAGGCAAGCTTATCATAAATCATAATGCAAGGTTTCATTAAGTAACTCTATTCAAAACATTTAAATATATTAATTATTACACACCGTTACAATGAGTACGTAATGGCGTACATCTCTCGATCTTGACAAAAGAATGCCACGCTAGCGTACACTATCACGCCACAGGCTATCCTACTCCCGTAACTCCAAGAAGACGACAGAGAAATTAATGTTCGTTCTGTATTATTTATACTAGTCACATATTCTCATTTTTGTTTGATATTTAATAAGTATCGTCTGTGGCGGTTTCAGTACTCGCCGACACAGATATTATCTAAAATAAATAAAAAAAAAGTACATAATTTTATACAAGAACAAAACATGACACGCAATGTTTTCTCTTTATTACATAATATGACTTTTGCTAAGAGACGTTACACCACCCAGATCGCCCGACATGAGTCCCATCGAACATTTACGGGAAATAATCGAGAGGTCAGTTCGTGCACAAAATCCTGCACTTGCAACACCTTCGCAATTCTGGACGGCTGTGGATGCAGCATGGTTCAGTATTTCTTCAGGGGACTTCCATCCACTTGCTGAGTCCATGCTACATAGAATTTCTGCACTACGCCTGGCATAGGAGGTGCGACACGATACTAGGAGGTATTTCATGACTTTTACCACCTCACTGTCTTTAACTATTTACATGGACTCCCAGCTGGTGTTCAATTGTTTGTAGCAAACTAGCTACGATGCAATTGCGGACACTGCCGGGAACCGATAACCAAATTCCGTAACTCAGACGTTTGCTGCTATGATTTTTGAGGGTATGACTCTCTTTCAAATTCTGAAGGTGGCAGGAGTAAAATACAGGGAGCGAAAGGCCATTTACGATTTGTACAGAAACCAGATGGCAGTTATAAGAGTCGAGGGACATGAAAGGGAAGCAGTGATTGGGAAGGGAGTGAGACAGGGTTGTAGCCTCTCCCCGATGTTATTCAATCTGTATATTGAGCAAGCAGTAAAGGAAACAAAAGAAAAAATTCAGAGTAGGAATTAAAATCCATGGAGAAGAAATTAAAATTTTTAACTTCGCCGATGACATTGTAATTCTGTCGGAGACAGCAAAGGACCTGGAAGAGCAGCTGAACGGAATGGATAGTGTCTTGAAAGGAGGATATAAGATGAACATCAACAAAAGCAAAACGAGGGTAATGGAATGTAGTCGAATTAAGTCGGGTGATGCTGAGGGAATTAGGTTAGGAAATGAGACACTTAAAGTAGTAAAGGAGTTTTGCTATTTGGGGAGCAAAATAACTGATGATGGTCGAAGTAGAGAGGATATAAAATGTAGACTGGCAATGGCAAGGAAAGCGTTTCTGAAGAAGAGAAATTTGTTAACATCGAGTGTAGATTTAAGTGTCAGGAAGTTGCTTCTGAAAGTATTTGTATGGAAGTGAAGCATGGACGATAAGTAGTTTGGACAAGAAGAGAATAGAAGTTTTCGAAATGTGGTGCTGCAGAAGAATGCTGAAGATTAGATGGGACGATTAGATAACTAATTAGGAGATACTGAATAGTATTGGAGAGAAGAGAAGTTCGTGGCACAACTAGACTAGAGGAAGGGATCGGTTCGTAGGACGTGTTCTGAGGCATTTATGGATCACCAATTTAGTGCTGGAGGGTAAACGTCGTAGAGGGAGACCAAGAGATGAATACACTAAACAAATTCAGAAGGATGTAGGTTGCAGTAGGTACTGGGAGATGAGAAGCTTGCACAGGATAGAGTAGCATGGACAGCTGCATCAAACCAGTCTCTGGACTGAAGACCACAACAACAATAACAACAGCCATGCGTAGCAGACGTCTGTCGTTGCTAGGCAACCACGCTAGGCGGCAACAGCGGCCGTGTAATCGATTGTTACGCAGTAGTGCTGGCGGCCCGCAGTTTCAATCAGTGGCAGGATGGGAAGCGCCGCTCTGTAATTGGTCGGCGAGTAGCGGCGCTGAGCAGCGCTAATGTCCTGCGGCAACAGTCACTGTCTGTCCGGAATCGATACGCGAGAACCTACTCCGCTCAGCGCCAGCGTCCCCGCTTCCAACGCTGCGATTGCTAATGATAAAATCACAAAAAAATGCAGTTTGCGAGTGTACCGCCTCTTTCTTGGAGTACGTCTTGTTAGCTGATGTACACAACTGGCCATTAAAATTGCTACACCAAGAAGAAATGCACATGATAAACGGGTATTTATTGAACAAATATATTATACTAGAACTGACATGTTATTGCATTTTCACGCAAAAATTGGGTGCATTGATCCTGAGAAATCAGTACCCAGAACAACCACCTCTGATCGTAATAACGTCCTTGATACGCCTGGGCATTGAGTCAAACAGAGCTTGGATGGCGTGTACAGGTACAGCTGCCCATGCAGCTTCAACACGATACCACAGTTCATCAAGAGTAGTGACTGGCTTATTCTGACGAGCCAGTTGCTCTGCCACCATTGACCAGACGTTTTCAATTGGTGAGAGATGTGCAGAATGTGCTGGCCAGGGCAGCAGTCGTACATTTTCTGTATCCAGAAAGGCCCGTACAGGACCTGCAACTTGTGGTCGTGCATTATCCTGCTTAAATGTAAGGTTTCGCAGGGATCGACTGAAGGGTAGAGCCGCGGGTTGTAACACATATGAAATGTAGCGTCCAATGTTCAATGTGCCGTCAATGCGAACAAGAGGTGACCGAGACGTATAACCAATGGCACCCCATACCATCACACCGGGTGAAACGCCAGTATGGCGATGACGAATACACGCTTCCAATGTGCGTTCACCGCGATGTCGCCAAACACGGATGCGACCCTCATGATGCTGTAAACAGAACCTGGAGTCATCCGAAAAAATGACGTTTTGCCATTCGTGCACCCAGGTTCGTCGTTGAGTATACCATCGCAGGCGCTCCTATCTGTAATGCAGCGTCAATGGTAACCGCAGCCACGGTCTCCGAGCTGATAGTCCATGCTGCTGCAAACGTCGCCGAACTGTTCTTGCAGATGGTTGTTGTCTTTCAAACATCCGCATCTGTTGACTCAGTGATCGAGACGTGGCTGCACGATCAGTTACAGCCATGTGGATACGATGCCTGTCATCCCGACTGCTAGTGATACGAGGCCGTTGGGATCCAGCACGGAGTTGCGTATTACCCTCCTGAACCCACCGATTCCATACTCTGCTAATATTCATTTGATCTCGACCAACTCGAGCAGCAATGTCGCGATACGATAAACCGCAATCGCGATAGGCTACAACCCGACCTCTATCAGAGTCGGAAACGTGATGGTACGCATTTCTCCTCCTTACACGATGCATCACAACAACGTTTCACCAGGCAACGCCGGTCAACTGCTGTTTGTGTATGGGAAATCGGTTGGAAACTTTGCTCGTGTCAGCACGTTGTAGGTGTCGCTAGATGCGCCAACCTTGTGTGAATGCTCTGAAAAGCTAATCGTTTGCATATCACAGCGTCTTCTTCCTGTCGGTTAAGTATCGCGTCTGTACCACGTCATCTTCGTGGTGTAGCAATTTTAATGGCCAGTAGTGTACTTTTCATTAAAGGAAACGTAAATCCGGAGAGTTTACTGAGGCAGCACGAGAAGAGTTCACATGAACAAATGAACTCAAAGGCAGTGGAATGGTCCGAAAGTGTCTACATACACGTTCGTCTGTAATCGCAAGCCAACCCTCGAACCCTCTCCCAAGGTGGCTTCCGCCAGCTCCCCCTCCCTGATGATGTCCTCGTCCCCTCCACCTACCCCTCCTATCAACTTTGACCCTGCCCCACCCCCCACTTCCGGTGTCCTTTCCTTTCGGCACCCTCCCTCCCTTCTCTTCTCTTCCCTTCTCTTTCCTTTTCCCCCATCCCCTCCCTCCACCCCTCTTCCCCCGGGCTTCCCCTCCCCTTCCTCCCTCCCCCTATCTCCCCTGCCCGTGGCATCTCTGCTCTCCCCTCTCCCTCTCCCACTCCCCTTCCTCCTCCTCCTCTCTTGGCAGGTCCCCAGACTCGCACACGCATAGTGAACATTCGCGCGCCGGAGGTCATCGCCCTCTGTGTCTCGTGTGTGTGATGTCGTTTAGTGTTTTTAGTGTCCGCCGTCCCGCTACTACGTTCACTTGTGCCGTCGGATTCATCAGTGTTCTGTGCGCCGTGTCAACGTGTTTTCAGTGTTGTTATCGTCGCGTGTGAACGACTCCATGTTTTTTGTGTCTCTGTGACCTCTCTCTTTTGCCCGTCACTATGTTCATTATCATTCTCCGTTCTTATACTATTGTCAACACTATGGCTGAAGAGCGGCGTAGTGTGCCGCTGACAGCCTACCTTATTTGTACAGCTATTAAAATAACAATAAAGTAAAAAAAAATCGCAAGCCAAATTCTCAAACAGTACGCAACTAAACAGTCAGATCAAGACTTCAACGCTCACACGTCGTCACAACACTCCACAGTGCGCAGTTTGGTAGTGTCACCGTCGACGAGTTTCTCCGTAGCGTTCGCTGAAATGACTTCCTCTGACTGGACGCCTTCTTCTGGAATTCTTGTGAACTTCCGTTATTCCCTAATCAGCTTCTACATTGCTGCTATCTTCTCAGGATAGCAGAGAAATAGAAACTGCTGCAGCCTGAATCACCAGTCTGTATTTAACAACTTTGAGGAGATGTATAAGCTTCCATTCCATTCGGAACAGATGTCCATCACCAGTATGATATACGACCATCCGTTCACTCAATGAACTACTGTATTCGTGTAGGCACGGAATCAGACAGCCTTCGAATCTCACCTTGAGGAATTATTTGTCATGCCTGCAACACATGCAGGGTCAGTTCGTGAAGATTGCTGACTGGACTATGAAAGAACACATCTTCCCTTCACAGCCCAGACAATACTTTAACGGGTGGCAAATCAAGGGAACGAGTAAGGCAGTCAAGAATGCGTACGGTCCTCAAGACATTCGTGGTGTGAGCTGCAGTGTAGGGTCTAGAACTACAGTGCTAGAGTACAGCCATTGTCACGAACGTTACCGACAATAGGGTTTACCATTTAGCCACATGCTGGTGAGCGCTCAAAGTCTCTTCCACAGTTACCAAATCAGTCCTCATTTTGATTCCAGGAATTAGAGAAATATGAATCTCGAAAATCGATCTACCTGTGAGGTTTCATCCACATCTACATCAACATCTATACTTCGTAAGCTACCTTTCGGTGTGTGGCGGTGTGTACTTGGTGTTTCACTATCACTTCTTTCCTTCCCTTTTCCAGTCGCGAATAGTTCACGGGAACGATTGCCAGTAAGCCTTCGTGTAGACTCAAATCTTTCTGGTTTATCTTTATGCTCTTTCCGCCAGATAAACTTAGGAGAAAGCATTATATTTGTTGATTATTCTAGGACCGAAACTTTAACAGTAAAACCGCTCCTCATTGCAGAACGCCTCTCTTGAAATGTCCGCCATTATGACGCTCTGGGAGGAATGAATATGTTGTGCGACTCTTCCCAGGAACTACTCTCCCAAAATCTGATTAGTAAAGCTCTCTGTTATGCACATCGTCTCTCTTCTAAAGCCTGCCACTGGAGTTCGTAGGTGAAACGTAGGACTTAGGGAAAGCAGGAAAGGTGTTGACGGGGCCTAGTCAGTTACCGTTGGTTGCACAGAAAACACATATACTTTATTTAAAAAAAAACTCTCAACAATAATTTTTAAAAGATTTTACTACAATTGCTGCTGAAAGCCTTATTAGAAGAATCGCAAGTTTTTGTCGGCTGAAAGCCACAAGCAGTGTTACAAACAATTAACGGTTTGGGGTTGGGTTGTTTTTGGGGGAGGAGACCAGGCAGCGAGGTCATCGGTCTCATCGGATTAGGGAAGGACGGGGAAGGAAGTCGGCCGTGCCCTTTCAAAGGAACCATCCCGGCATTTGCCTGGAGCGATTTAGGGAAATCACAAACCATTAACGTCTGAAGGCCAGCAGCAATTTTAGAAATCACAACGGTAGAAGGCCTGAATTACAAGTAAGACAGGCAGTTACACATTAACAAATACTATGTTCCCAGAATGAGATTCTCACTCTGCAGCGCAGTGTGCGCTGATATGAAACTTCCTGGCAGATTAAATCTGTGTCCCCGACCGAGGCTCGAACTCGGGACCTTTGCCTTTCGCGGGCAAGTGCTCTACCATCTGAGCTACCGAAGCACGACTCACGCTCGGTACTCACAGCTTTACTTCTCCCAGTATCTCGTCTCCTACCTTCCAAACTTTACAGAAGCTCTTCTGCAAACCTTGCAGAACTAGCACTCCTGAAAGAAAGGAGACGAGATACTGGCAGAAGTAAAGCTGTGAGTACCAGGCGTGAGTCGTGCTTCGGTAGCTCAGATGGTGTAGCACTTGCCCGCGAAAGGCAAAGGTCCCGAGTTCGAGTCTCGGTCGGGCACACAGTTTAATCTACCAGGAAGTTTCAAATACTATGATATTTTGCCGCCCGGAGTGGCTGAGCGGTTCTAGGCGCTACAGTCTGGAACCGCGCAGGTTCGAATCCTGCCTCGGGCATGGATATATGTGATGTCCTTACGTTAGTTAGGTTTAAGTAGTTCTAAGTTCTAGTGGACTGATGACCTCAGATGTTAGGTCCCATAGTGCTCAGAGCCATTTGAGCCATTTTGAACTAAGATATTTTCTTCTTAACAATCAAAACATTAACAAGCTATAGTAATGGCTGAAGGCCTTATTAAGAAAACTGCAAATTATTGGTGGGGCGAAGGCCATAGATAATGTTACACACAATCAGCGGCTGAAAGCCTGATTAAGAAGCTTGAAAATTATTCGTGGGCTGAAGGCCACAAGCAATGTTACAAACAATTAACGGCTGAAGGCCGGAATTACAAATGGGGAAGGCAATAACATGTTAAAACATTAGGGTAAATTTTAAACAATTATGACAACTCGTCCAAATAAGACGGAGTGATCTAGAGAAAGTGCTCCCTGGATCGACCTGAGAAAGGTGACTACAGTTGTGTAAGCGGTGAGACAGGCAGCCAAGAGTTGTATTCACGTAACAGGATGGCATCTCACACTATGGGTAGCTAAAGCGCCGACCGACCGACTAATCAATCCGCCTAACGTCCGATCACCGGTACTACGATGGAATATTTTTTAGGCAAGGGCGAAGAGACGGACAGCTGCTGCGCCCCAACCGAACTAATGTCCGTTCGCAGCCCCTCACCCACTCCAGTATGGAGACAGCATTAAAATAACTGCTCATTCAAAACCACAAGACACACAGGAATGTGGGACAACAACTCCACCAATAACTCACAATACTGAAACCAGTCACTGTGAAACAACACGGTCGAATTATAAGTCGGCACAAACACAGAGAAGCCAGAAGCGGTCGGAAGACCAAACGCACGTCGTCCGCTGCGACGACCGACCGAACGATCAACCAATGGTCGTCCCCACTCAAGTCAGACACGGGAAAGATCCCAGTATACAGGGTGATTCAAAAAGAAAACCTCAACTTTAGGAATTTAAAACTCTGCAACGACAAAAGGCAGAGCTAAGCACTATCTGTCGGCGAATTAAGGGAGCTATAAAGTTTCATTCAGTTGTACATGTGTTCGCTTGAGGCGCTGTTGACTAGGCGTCAGCGTCAGTTGATGCTAAGATGGCGACCGCTCAACAGAAAGCTTTTTGTGTTATTGAGTACGGCAGAAGTGAATCGACGACAGTTGTTCAGCGTGCATTTCGAACGAAGTATGGTGTTAAACCTCCTGATAGGTGGTGTATTAAACGTTGGTATTAACAGTTTACGGAGAATGGGTGTTTGTGCAAAGGGAAAAGTTCTGGACGGCCGAGAACGAATGATGAAAATGTAGCACGCATCCAGCAAGCATTTGTTCGCAGCCCAGGAAAATCGACTCGCAGAGCTAGCAGAGAGCTGCAAATTCCACAATCAACTGTATGGAGAGTCCTACGAAAAAGGTTAGTTATGAAACCTTATCGTCTGAAATTGGTTCAAGCACTGTCTGCAGCTGATAAGATTAAAAGAATCGATTTCTGTGATTTTATCCTTACTCAAATGGAAACAGATGAATCTTTCGTTTCAAAGATTGTGTTTAGTGATGAAGCAACTTTCCACACTAATGGGAAAGTCAACCGTCACAATGTCTGTATATGGGGCACTGAGAATCCGCGGGAAACAGTATGAACGCGACTCGCCTAAGGTGAACATTTTCTGTGCCATTTCAGCCAATAAAGTTTTTGGTCCCTTTTTCTTCGAATGTGCTACTGTAACTGGACTACAGTATCTGGAGATGTTAGAGAATTGGCTGCTCCCTCAGCTCGAACAAGAAGCACAACAATTCATATTTCAGCAGGATGGAGCGCCACCACATTGGCACTTATCTGTCCGTAACTACCTGAACGTCAACTACCCGAGGCGATGGATCGGCCGCCAGGCAGCCCGTGACAGAGCACTTCATCACTGGCCTCCAAGAAGCCCTGATCTAACCCCCTGCGATTTTTTCTTATGGGGGTATGTTAAGGATACGGTGTTTCGGCCACCTCTCCCAGCCACCATTGATGATTTGAAACGAGAAATAACAGCAGCTGTCCAAACTGTTACGCCTGATATGCTACAAAGAGTGTGGAACGAGTTGGAGTATCGGGTTGATATTGCTCGAGTGTCTGGAGGGGGCCATATTGAACATCTCTCAACTTGTTTTTGAGTGAAAAAAAACCTTTTTAAATACTCTTTGTAATGATGTATAACAGAAGATTATATTATGTTTCTTTCATTAAATACACATTTTTAAAGTTGTGGTATTCTTTTTGAATCACCCTGTATACCGTCGACTGACAACTTATTGCCACGAGGTCACTTCGACGGGCGGACACACACACACAGGTGAAAGTTGCACTACTCGAATATCGCTGTCCATTCAACTAAAACTCGCTGAACGCGGTCCTTGACGTGGTCATGCACTCTCGCAACCACATCCTTCCGTCGGACAGTGCATGTGTGTCGCTGGCGGTCGGGCGAGTAACGGCTGTCCGGCCCTCATTCATTGCTGCTCCGTCCCAACTCCCTGGACACACGAAGATCCAGAAATACTAGAGGCCGCTCCAAAGATGGCACCACAGTACGCGCTATCGATAAGCGCTGCTGCTGCCACTGACGGATAGAAAAAGCGAGCAAACGTGGTGGCACCAGTGAACGCACTAAGAAAACGAGACGCCACTATCGCTATTACAAGACGCCAAGCTACGAACGGCATCAACGCGAGCCACACACGACTAGTAGGGCATCTGTGTAATGCTCTCGCGCCGGCTAAACGATCCCATCACTAAAAGCGCCGCTATTCGTTGGATCTTCTCTACTTATTCTATCAGTCCTACCTAGTAAGGGTCCCAGAATGATGAACAATAGTCAAGAATCGGTCGAACAAGCACCTTGTAAGCCACTAGTCTCGTGAATGAGTTACATTTCCTTTAAGGGGCTCCGGAAAGGCTCAAAATCATGAAATGTTCAATTTTTACTTTTTTGCGTTTTCTGAATCTGCAGACTATTACCTTTTAATAGATGTATAATTTATTCAATTCCGAAGACTACAACTATTTTTAAATTTTTTTTGAAATGTGTTCTACATGGGCGTGACCCACTGTGGCGCTGTTAAACTGCTGTCAAATGGTGTTATTATTAACGTCCGTGTTCATCAGGTACATTTTAGTGATGTGAGATAAAGTATGTGTTGTGGCTAACCTATTTTCAGAGACTTAGCAGCACCTGAACTGTTGAAAAAGTGTATTCACGGAAAAACTCAAAACCCCAATGAAAGTGTAAATAGTGTTATATGGTCGAGAATCCCCAAGACTGTATTTGTTGGAATACAAACACTTCACTTTGGTGTGTATGATGCTGTTGCGACTTTCAATGATGGCAACATTGTAAGGTGCAAGGTATTTAGAAATATGGGAATGAAGATAGGTTCTAACATGGTACGAGCGATGCTTGCTTTAGACAATGAACGCCTTCGGGCTGCAGACACGGCTGTAAAGAGTCTAGTAATACAAGCAAGAGTAAACAGGAGGAGGAACAAGAGGAAGCTGGAGGAGGATGTTGCAGAGGATGAAGATAATCCATCCTATGGACCTGGAATGCACTAAAAAGTTAATCCAATGTTTGTCGCTCGATTCCCAAAACTTTTATTTTCTCATACTAATTACATGTTTTCTAAGGATCTTCCAAACATATTTGTTTCAAACTTTCAGTAAATGTTACACAGTACCTTCTGCATAATTTAACACAGCCTTTTTCCAAAAACTTGTATATTTTTGAATATATAAAAAAAATGCAAAAAAATGTTGTGAATTTTCATTACAATTGAAAAAAAATCATCTTTAATAGCTGAACTAAAATTTTGTAAAGTCCCTGTGTTAAGTTGTAGCCCATATTCCAATAAATAATCTGTAAAAAGTTCAACTTCCTACCTCAAATACTTTGTGAGGAAAGATGTAATTTATAAGCGATATTTTAAAATTGCAAGTATAGGGCGTTCCGGAGCCCGTTAAGATTGTTCCTATGAATCTCAGCCTGGCATCAGCTTTTCCTGCTACACTGCGCAACACAATTAAAGGAACACTTTTTCGAAACTGAGTAGTTGTGTCCCACTGGGACGTAGAAGTTTGAAGTTTGACTCAAGGCGCCTACAGCCTGCAAGGTACAAAAGCGTGGGGCCTGTGACGTTACTCTAGGGCCCGGCGATGCTTCACCAGCAAGTTGTCGACACATGCGAAAGAGAGAACATAATTAAGATCATGTGAGATGTAAGGTGGGTCAGCGATGTCACATTGGCACGAAATTTCACCACAACTCTGCCCAACGCGTCCGTTGACGTGTCACACGATCGAAAGGTCATCACCCCCGCCCCCCTCTTATCCACATTTCACCCCTTCTTTCGACACCTCTGCGCCGCGCAGTGTTGAATTCATGCGATTTCCTTGTGGGTGGCCGAAAACATTTCACGTACAAACGCCGCTCGGAATCTACACGAATGGGCTGCAGGGGCTGGCACAAAGGGCGTCAATGAAAGTTGGTTGGTTGGTTGGTTGGTTTGGGGAAGGAGACCAGACAGCGTGGTCATCGGTCTCGTCGGATTAGGGAAGGATTGGGAAGGAAGTCGGCCGTGCCCTTTCAGAGGAACCATCCCGGCATTTGCCTGGAGTGATTTAGGGAAATCACGGAAAACCTAAATCAGGATGGCCGGACGCGGGATTGAACCGTCGTCCTCCCGAATGCGAGTCCAGTGTCTAACCACGTCAATGAAAGTATCTCTTTTAGTAGGGCGTTGACCCCCACACATTTCGCCGTCAGAAACCACAATTCCCACTGCGTTGAACAAAAAGTCACAGTTCTTGTGTTCTTGACAAACTTTAACACTGCTGGCAGCTATTCCCCCCCCCCCCCCCACCACCAAAAAAAAAAAAGAAACGATTCAACCCTTTTCTAACCCCAATGAACGTCACCACACCCATTTGGAGTGCATTGCGACTGCAATTTTTTCTGTGGTGTACAGGTTGGAACCACTGGGGACTGTTCAAAACCATTCAATTAAATTTGAACTTGATTCGGAGCAGAAAAAGGAGGTTATGTTCTCAACTTCCCCGTTTCGCGCCCTCCTGTGTCGTGATCACGGAGTGCTTGGCCCCTCCTAGCGGGCAGGCGGAATTAGAGTGGTGTCAGGGGTTTTCTCACCTGCAGGGGCAAGGACTCGAAAAAAAAATGGCTCTGAGCACTATGGGACTTAACTTCTGAGGTCATCAGTACCCTAGAACTTAGAACTACTTATACCTAACCAACCTAAGGACATCACACACATCCATATCCGAGGCAGGATTCGAACCTGCGACTATAGCGGTCGCGCGGTTCCAGACTGTAGCGCCCAGAACCGCTCGGCCACTCTGGTCGGCGGCAAGGACTCGCTCACGAGTTTTTGAAGTGCTCAAAAAACTCAGCTGGCGGCACTGTGTGTGTTACTGAACTGGCTTGAGCTGGACCGTTTGCTATTTATTAGTCAATGTCGCACACCCCCCCCCCCCCCCTCCGCAACTCCTGCATCATGATTACGCCACAAGGAGGGCGCGGAACAGGAGTCTGGAAAGCCATAAGCACCCTTTGCTGCTTGGATCACGTTCAAATTTCGTCGAATGGTTTTGAACAGCCCCTACCGGTTCCACCCCATACACAAGAGCAAAAATTGCGGTCGCAATACAACTCGAAGTGGTGTGATCACATTCGTTTGTTGTGCTGGCCAACAATGTCCTTTGAAAAGGGTTCAATCGTTTGGGGGATGTCTGCAGAGTCAAAGATTGTCAAAAACGTCATCCTGTTAATCATCGCACTGGGAATTGCCGTTTTCGACCGCGAAATGTTTGGGAATCAACGCCGTAAGGAAGGGGATGGTTTCGTTGACGCCCTTTATACCAGTACCTGAAGCCTTTTCGTGTCGATTCTGAAATGTTTTTCCGGGTCATCCATAAGAAAACTACATGAATTCAATGCTTCTTGCGGCGATTCTGGCTTCCATCGCAGAGGCGTCAAAACAGTGAAATGTGGGTAAGAGGGGATTTAACGACCTTCTCAATCTTGTGACACGTCGCGGTGGCGTTGGGCACAACTGTGATGAAATCTGGTGCTAATGTGACATCATTGTCCCACCTTACATCTCACATGTGCTTTGGCATTTTTTCCGCATGTGCCGATCCCTTGCTGTTTATAGCGTCGCCGAGCCTTAGGATGACGTCACAGGGCGCCACGCTTTTGCACCTTAGGAATTTTAGGCACCTTTGAGACAAATTTCTAACTTCTAGTCCCAATTGGAGACGATTACTGGCTTCTAAAAAGTGATCCTTTAATTGTGCTCCGCAGTGCATTTGTTTTAAGTGGTCAGTCCACTTAAGGTCTTTCTGGATCATTACTCGTAGACATTTTACGGTAGGTACTGTTCCAGCAATTTGTCGCCACTAGTGTAGATGTACAGCAGTGGATTCATTTTCCTATGTATGCATAATGTTACATTTATTAAAGTTCAGGGTCAACTGCCAGGGACTGCAACACCCATCAGTTCAAAAATGGTCCAAATGGCTCTAAGCACTATGGGACTTAACATATGAGGTCATCAGTCCCCTAGACTTAGAACTACTTAAACCTAACTAACCTAAGGACATCACACACATCCATGCCCGATGCAGGATTCGAACCTGCGAAAGCAGCAGCGCGGTTCCGGACTGAAGCGCCTAGAACCGCTCGGCCACAACGGCCGGCCACCCATCAGTTCTCTGTAGGCTACTGCGATGTAAACTCTGCAAAGTGGCGCTCTCATCTCACGCTCCGTCGTTATATGGAGGAAGATGATAGACCTACGCTGCTAAGTAAGACGTACCTCCTCTTGGTCTTATTTTATGCTGCATAGATGCTATAAGCTAACTACTAACGTACTTGAAGGATCTTAGGAAAATGTTTCTACATATACTCGTGTTTAAGTGAACGGTTGATATGACAACGAAGCATAGCCCGAGAGCCTAACTTGGGTGAGGGGTTGGGGGAAGGGCTGTTCACGCAGCAGTAGCCGGTTTGAGTAACCTTCCCTTCCAATTTTAACACGTTTCTCGGATACTTTCGCGAAATGTTTCAACAACAACATTAACAAGCATTATATCACCCGACATGTGTTTCCAGTTCAAAAATAACAGCGAAGTGCATAGCTACAACACTAGAAGAAAGGATGATCTTCACTATTCAGGACTAAATCTCACTTTGGCACTGAAAGGGGTGAATTATGCTGCCACAAAAATCTTTGGTCATTTGCCGGATAGTATTAAAAGAGTGACAGATATCCAACCAACATTCAAAAGCAAATTAAAAGAATTTCTAAATGAGAACTCCTTCTACTCAGTAGATGGATTCTTAGATATTAAGTAGTAACTGTTCAAAATGGTTAAATGGCTCTGAGCACTATGGAACTTAACATCTGAGGTCATCAGTCCCCTAGAACTTAGAACTACTTAAACCTAACTAAGCTAAGGACATCACACACATCTCCCACACCCGGGTTCCCGGGTTCGATTCCCGGCGGGGTCAGGGATTTTCTCTGCCTCGTGATGGCTGGGTGTTGTATGCTGTCCTTAGGTTAGTTAGGTTTAAGTAGTTCTAAGTTCTAGGGGACTGATGACCATAGATGTTAAGTCCCATAGTGCTCAGAGCCACACACATCCATGCCCGAGGCAGGATTCGAACCTGCAACCGTAGCGGTCGCGCGTACCACACTGAAGTGCATAGAACCGCTCGGCCACACCGGCCGGCGAAGTAGTAACTATAAAAAAATTATTAATTAATTATTTTATGTAAAGAGAACTTACGTTAAAGTGACACGTTCCACATCATTACGGAATGTCGTTTCATGATATATGGAACAAGGATTAATATATGTATGTATGTATGTACAGCTTTGAAAAGCCTCCTGATGTACTGTACATCGTTTCATTTACAAAACCACAGTGGCTTAATATTTCAGTCGATACAACAGTTAGGAGTATTACTCACCAGTGCAATAAAAGTACATGCCTTTTGTCTTCAGCTACGCTCGAGGTCGGTAAAAACAAGTGTGGGTTCCCATTCAACATCGTGCAAGTGGAACTTTCATCCGTGGGGTGTGATGAATTTGTGACCATTCACTTGTGCTGTTAGGTTATGTAATTATGTGCAATGTAAATATTGATAAAACATGTCTTTATGACTTAGTCTTTGTTTTCTAAACAAATCACAGAAGTCACTCACGACTGGTATCAGACATATTTATCACTACTGTGTTGATTGGCTTTCACAAAAATTAAAGTTCTGTAGATCTACGTGACCTGGTACAAGTCAGTTCATTCTCCACTGATATTTGGCGTCTACGTAAAATGTATTTAAGAACATCTTTCTTCCCCGCAGTTTAAGAAATTTGATGTCACAAAAGTATAAAGCAAAGTGTATTCGATGATAGAATTAAGCTGCCTTAAGGCTAACTCATCAGATGTTGTTCACGATCATATCAACTATCACAAACCCTATACTGAGGGTTAGTAGATCTCAGAATAGTTTCTTCGACCGCTAATTCCAGAAAACGAGAATATGTTACCCTTTTCGGAATCTCAGACTCGCCTGCATAATTCCTTCTTTATTTTCTCCAAAATCCACAGAGTATGGAATGGAAACCTAGACATTCTGAGCATAATGCACTGCCCGGAATAATTAATCGCGCAAATTATCTTGGCGTACCATAAGTATGGGTGTTCTCTGACGATATATTACTCTCTGTTTTCATTTATATTAATACTCACTTAAAAGAGATTTTCTGTTGGATATTAAATTGATTTGAATACGTGTTAATGTGGTAGCAACCTCACTTGAGTCCATTTATGTTATAAACCCTGTCTGTCATCTTACCAAAGCAAAACAAGTGAAATTCTTACGAAATTTAAAGAACTGGGAATTTATCTTTAAAGAGTCTCGCCTTACAGAAGCTCTCGTGCTGATTCCAGAACTTCTATTAGATTTTGTGAGCCTGTAATGTTTGGGAATTTATAAGGGATTTAATGTTAAGATTTATATTTTAATAATGTTAGTTCAGGTGATCCGTTTGGATTACAATTGTATGTGCAAAACATACTGTTTTGTCTTCCAGCATCTGTTGAATAAGTTTTACTTTCCAAAACAGTCTCTTAATTGAATTTAAATATTACACAATAGCATCCTTTGTTCATACGTAATGCAATAAATCGATCCCCTTTGAAATCTAATTCCTTCCCGTGGTCTTTAGTCAATTCACACTGCAGTATATGGGGTAAAGAATAAAACTGGTCTGAAAATTCGAAATAGACTGTTATCATAAATAGTTAAAAATAGCTCGATCTCCATCTAATGACCTTGACTTTCATTGTGCCTATACAACGATTAAATTCTGTCTTAAATATTCCTTGAAAATGCGTTAATATTACAAATTGCTGTTATTATGTTCATTAAATATTACTGTTATTATTTTAGTGTAACTGCCTATATGTGGCCTAATATTTCTACAATTGATAAAACAGTAAAAACAATCTACGAGTAGCAACTTATGCAAATTCTACCCCACGTACTTTCGACAGCTTACGAACACAAACAAACGCACCTTGATAATTATTCGCGAAAATAAATATACTTTTAACTGTCACTTTGGTTTTCAGCTTGCTACGCCAAATACAATGTTCACTCTTTGTAATGAAAGTTCTTCTTTGGATTTAATGTCCGCCCCGATAGCTGAATGGTTAGCGTGACGCACTGCCTTCCTAAGGGGCCCGGCTTCGATTCCCGGTTGGGTCGGGAATTTCCCCCTCTCAGGGACTGGGTGTTGTGTTGTCTTCATCATCATTTCATCCCCATCCGGCGCGCAGGTCGCCCACTGTGGCGTCGAATGTAATAAGACCTGCACCGAGGCGGCCGGACCTGCCCCGTAAGGGGCCTCCAGGCCAATGACGCCAAACGCTCATTTCATTTCCATTTTAAGTTTAGTACCGCCCAGAGCCTAATTCCACACAGCAAATTAAGATAACTGGTAAATTCGTCATTAAACCGCCTGGTCCAGATCTCCAGCTTTTCCAGAAGAAAAGTTATTAAGTAATCTGCGTTGATAGAAACGTGGCTGTGAAACAATAATGTAAATTTTAAATGTGCCGTGAAATGGCGGCGGACTGCTGCGCTCTAGAGACGCTGTTTGCTCCCTGCTTCAGGCAATGCTACAGTTCTGAAAACTGTGATTATTTGGCAAAGGTTTAACAGTTTGTAACGCCGGAAATGCATATCCTCCTATTTCCATTTATTGTACTATAAATTTGTTTTCCTTATTTTTGTTACCTGAATATATAACATTTCTGTGTCTTCGTATATTGTAATTGTTTCACTATTTGTATATATATATTTATGCATTTATGTCGATGTATAATTGGTTAGTTTCGTAAATATGATTTGTATTTTTACGCTGGGTCTTGCCTAGGGAAAACTGCTATCGAACGATTACATCGATAGGTCGTGTGAAGAATCAAAGTGTGTAGGATCTTTGGTAGTGTTAACTCTGTCGCGTGGAGCGCGGGCTGAGCAGAGGGGGAGTCTGGCTGGAGTAGCGAGTGGAGCAGGTGTGGTGTGACGCTCCCGCGAGTTGCCGCGCTTTCGGGGTTTGGCAGCATGTAATTGCGCTCGACTTGCGATGATAGTTTCTGACACGGTGTGGCGGACGGGAAGCATTAGCTGGCGCACATCAAGAGCCCGTTTCGCCTGGTGACCGTGTCGAGAAGAAGGCGCGCCAACATCCAGCTTCTGCAACAGCGACGGCCGACAATGAGTGACTGTCGCCACCTCCTCGATCGACGGATTCAAACCTTCAATCAACCAACAAGGAAGACTGGAAGCACGTAAAGTTTTAGAACTGTATGGCAGACCTCAGCTTTTCAAACTGTACCATTTTCGTAACTATAATTACAGCAACTTAGTATGAACATTTGTTGCTCATTGTCCCAATTGCATTACCAAGCAGGGCCCCTTCCTTTTCCGGAATGAACCCGAGTGTCGTTGAAATTCAAACGCCAGCATTAAAGTACTATAATTCGTTTTCAATGCTTTAATTTCAAAGTTCAGTTAAAGTATTCATAGCTGGCCACAATATTTAGATTACACAAGCACAAATTAAGAGTGCGAGTTTTGTTACCGTATTTTAGCTTAACTGTGACTGCAGCTCAGCTTGGTACGTACTAAATTTTACTATTGTTCAGACTCATTTAATTCAAGTTCAAAGTTAAATCTCTTATTTCTAAATTGCGTAGATTCAAGTAGCTTTTGAAATGATTGTTGAGGTAGTCCAAGACTAACCGTGTTTTACTGAATTTCGATGTGCTTCAGAAAGAAAGCACACTATTAACTTCAGTCACTAAAATAACTTTCGATTTTCCGGTTTTATTAATTCTTTTGCTAAATTAAGTCAGAGTGTAGCGAAATTTATTACTTCTGACAAACTTTCAGTTTTCACACTACACTTGTCAACCTTCAGTTGCCACGCTTCTAGTGCTAATTATATGTGTAATAATCTTTATTTTTCAGTTACTATAGTAATTGTCCTTGGGACTGGCGCCCGTAATTTCCCCCAAATCTCAAATATCTAATTACCGCTAGTTAATTGTTAACGTGACGACCGCACATTTACTTTCTTTATTAACTTTACCCCTTTTCAAAATTAATTTCCACCAGTTTCATTTGCATTTTTCCTTTCATATAGATGTAACCCTTTCCGCCCTCTTTACCGACAGATTAACTTCGGTGACGATTGCTTTTCCCAAATTTCCATTAGGTACACGCGGTTTAATTTTTCACTGTCATTAAGGTCGATAAGTGAGGGGGAGGTTACAAGTTCTATAAATAAAACTCAACTCTCACATTAACTTATTATCTAGTTCACATCAGCTCAGTAAATTATATTTCATTACATGACAGAGCTGTATAAGCAGTATACATAATAACGCTTTGGAAGATAACAAGAAAGAGCGCGAGATAGAGAGAGAACCTTTACTATATAAACCGGGTGAAGACTGTAAAATTGGAAATTTGTGGTAAGGACTTATGGGACCAAACTGCTGAGGTCATCGGTCCCTAAGATTACGCACTATTTAATCTAACTTAAACTAACTTATGCTAAGCACGACACACACACCCATGCCCGAGGGAGGATTCGAGCCTCCGAAGGGGAAGCCGCGCGGACCGTGACAAGATGCGCAAGATCACGCGGCCAGGTTGAAGAGTGTAGATGAACACTTATCAGTACAATGATACCGTTCACTTTTAAGTACATCATTATTGTCTTTGTTTATTGAACTATTATTTTTGTAAATGTTCACATCAAATATTGTCTGTATGCATTTCATAGTCACACGTGCGTATTTTAGCTTCCCTACATCTCACTTCACTTGCAAAAATATTATTATTACATATCGGTATAGGGACGCTATAGACCGACCGCCATGTCCTCCTCTGCCAATGGCGTCATTGAGGAGTATGCTCAGCCGCTCTCCTGGCGCTCGCTAGGTTCCCAATCTTGTAGCCCCTATTTCCCAATCAAATACCTCCTCGATTGACACTCTACGCTCACTGCACATATTTCAGTCCTACCACAAAGGAAAAATCCCTGGCAGAACAAGGAATTGAATTCGAGGTCGTCCGCATAGCAGTCAGGCCTGCTGTTCACTGAGCTATACAGGCGGACTCGTAAATATGGAATTTTTTAAATATAGGTTAATTCTTACAAAGAAGAAAACAGCAACCAGCCACTATTAATACTGCTATAACTAACCTCCAAGGTTATTTAAACATAGGGCGCTTCTAACACTGTTTTCTACCGTAGGTCAAAAATATTTCGCCACAGTGGAATAACACAAATCGAAAATGGACGATAACGTAAAGTGTATTTTGAAAATCATGTGAACAGCCGTCTGATGATGAACTTGCCAGTTCGAAACCGGTAACGGCGCTATTTACGTAAATAAATAGCAGTATTAATAGTGGCTGGTTGCTGTTTTCTTCTCTGTAAGAATTAACCTACATTAATTGTACACAGCCACGGTCTCACCATGTCAGTTTTAGACAAAATAGCATATGGCATTTTTTAAAGTCATCCTTCTTCTGACCGGTTTGATGTGGCCCACCACAAATTCCTTTGCTATACCAACCTCTTCATCTCAGAGTAGCACTTGTAACCTACCGGTACATCCTCCATTACTTGCCGGATGTGTTTCAATCTCTGTCTTCCTTTACACTTTTGACCCTCTACAGCTCCTTCTAGTACGTGGAAGTTACCCATTTATGTCTCAACAAATGTCCTACCACACTGTCTCTTCTTCATGCCAGTGTTTCCCATTTATTCCTTTCCTCGCCGATTCTGCAGAGACCCTTCTCATTGAATACCTTATCATTACGCTTAATTTTCAACATTTTTCTCTAACACCGCATCTCAAATGCTTCGATTCGGTTGTTTTCTGATTTTCCCACAGCCCATGTTCCGCTACCGTATAATGGTTTACTCCAAACGTAAATTCTCAGAAATCACTTCCTCAAATTAACGCCTATGTTTGATACAAGTAGAGTTCTCTGATTCTAGGCGCGCAGTCCGGAACCGCGGGACTGCAACGGTCGCAGGTTCGAATCCTGCCTCGGGCATGGATGTGTGTGATGTCCTTAGGTTAGTTAGGTTTAAGTAGTTCTAAGTTCTAGGGGACTGATGACCACAGAAGTTAAGTCCCATAGTGCTCAGAGCCATTTTTTTAGTTCTCTGAGCCAGGAACGCCCTTTTCGCCAGTGCTAGTCTGATTCTGATGTCCTCTTTCTTTCGTACGTTACTGTTTATATTGCTCCCTAGGTAGCAGAATTCCTTAACTTCATTAACTTCACGACCATCAGTCCTGATGTTAAGATTCTCACTGTTCTCATATCTGCCACTTCTCATTACTTTTGTCTTTGTTCGATTTACTCTCAATCCATATTCTGTACTCATTAGACTGTTCATTCGATTCAGTTGATCCTGTAATTCTACTTCACTTTCACTGAGGACAGCAATACCGTCAGCGAATCGTATCACTGATATCAATCAACCTAGAATTTTAATTCCAGTCTTGAACTTCTATTTCTGTCACTGATTCTTCGATGCGTAGATTAAACAGTACGGGCGAAAGACTACATCCATATCTTACACGCGTTTTTAATACGAGGACTACGTCCTTGATCTTCCACTCATATTGTTCCCTGTTGGCTGTTGGACAAATTGCAATATTATCAGTCTTTTCCTATACCGCACCCCTAATTTTCTCAGAATTTCAAGTATCTTTCACCATTCACATTGTGGAACACTTTTTCCAGGTCAGAAAATCCTATGAACCAGTCTTAGTTTTTCGTTAGTCTTGCTTCCATTATCAACCAAAACCCTCGGAATTGCCTCTCTGGTGCCTTTACCTTTGCCGAATTGGCCGACATCTAAAGGATCCTCAATTTCCTTTTCAATTCTTCTGTACATTATTCTTGTCGTCAACTTGGATGCATGAGCTCTTTAGCTGATTGTGCGATTTTTTATTTATTTATTTATTTATTGTTCCGTGGGACCAAATTAAGGAGAAGTCTCCATGGTCATGGAACGAGTCAATACATGAAATTATAACACGATATTAGAAACAGATAGAATGAAATATAAAAGAACATATTCAGGTGACAAGTCGTAAGTTTAAATAAGGAAAATCAACAATGTAACACTGGAATTTGCTTAATTTTTTAGCTCTTCCAGAAGCTCCTCGACAGAATAGAAGGAGTGAGCCATGAGGAAACTCTTCAGTTTAGACTTAAAAGAGTTTGGGCTACTGCTAAGATTTTTGAGTTCTTGTGGTAGCTTATTGAAAATGGATGCAGCAGAATACTGCACTCCTTTCTGCACAAGAGTCAAGGAAGTGCATTCCACATGCAAATTGGATTTCTGCCTAGTATTAACTGAGTGAAAGCTGCTAACTCTTGGGAATAGGCTAATATTGCTAACAACAAACGACAGTAAAGAAAATACATACTATGAGGGCAATGTCATAATTCCCAGACTATTGAATAGGGGTCGACAAGAGGTTCGAGAACTTACTCCACATACAGCTCGAACAGCCCGTTTTTGAGCCAAAAATACCCTTTTTGAATCAGAAGAATTACCCCAAAAAATGATACCATACGACATAAGCGTATGAAAATATGCGAAGTAGACTACTTTTCGTGTTGAACTGCCACTTATTTCAGATACTGTTCTAATGGTAAATAAAGCAGCATTTAGTTTCTGAACAAGATCCTGGACATGGGCTTTCCACAACAGCTTACTATCTATCCGAACGCCTTGGAACTTGAACTGTTCCGTCTCGCTTAGAATATGCCCATTCTGTCTGATCAAAATATCGGTTCTTGTTGAATTGTGAGTTAGAAACTGTAAAAACTGAGTCTTACTGTGATTTAGCATCAAATTATTTTCCACAAGCCACGAACTTATTTCATGAACTACATTATTTGATACTGTTTCAATATTACACACAAGATCCTTCACTATCAAGCTGGTGTTATCAGCAAACAGAAATATTTTTGAATCAACTGTAATACTAGAAGGCATATCATTTATATAAATAAGAAACAGCAGTGGCCCCAGCACCGACCCTTGGGGAACGCCCCACTTAACAGTGCCCCATTGGGACTGAACATCACTACCACTCTCAATGTTGCGGAGAATTACCTTCTGCTTTCTGTTCTTAAAGTAAGAGGCGAACCAATTGTAAGCTACTCCCCTTACTCCATAATGGTCCAACTTCTGCAGTAATATTTTGTGGTCAACACAGTCAAAAGCCTTCGTTAAATCAAAGAAAACACCTAGCGTTCGCAACCTTTTATTTAATCCGTCCAAAACCTCACAGAGAAAAGAGAATATAGCATTTTCAGTTGTTAAACCATTTCTAAAACCAAACTGAACATTTGACAGCAAATTATGTGAATTTAAATGCTCCAGTAACCTTGTATATACAACCTTCTCGATAACTTTAGCAAACACCGATGGCATAGAAATAGGCCCAAAGCTGTCAACATTATCAATGTCTCCCTTTTTGTAAAGTGGCTTCGCTACCGAGTACTTTAATCGGTCAGGAAACCGACCACTCCTAAAGGAAAAGTTACAGATATGGCTAAGTACTGGGCTAACATACATAGAACAATACTTCAGTATTCTGCTAGATACCCCGTCATATCCATGAGACTTCTTGGTCTTTAGTGATTTAATTATTAACTCAATCTCCCTCTTGTCAGTATCATGGAGGAGCATTTCAGGTAACAGTCTCGGAACACTTTTTCCTAAGAGCGCTATATGATTCCCTGTTGGGACTAGGTTTCTATTTAGTTCACCTGCTATATTCAGAAAGTGATTATTAAGTAGTGTACATATATGTGACTTATCAGTAACACGGACATTTCCACTACGCACTGATTCTATATCCTCGACCTGTCTCTGCAGACCAGCCACTTACTTTACGACTGACCATATGGTTTTAATTTTATCCTGAGACTTAGCTATTCTACCTGCATACCACATACTTTTTGCCTTCCTAATAACATTTTTAAGCACCTTACAATACTGTTTGTAATGGGCTGCTGCATTTAGATTTTGACTGTTTCTAACGTTTTGATATAATTTCCACTTTGTTCTACAAGATATTCTTATCCCTCTAGTCAGCCACCCAGGCTGCCTGTTTGTGCTAGTACCCTGTTTTGAACGTTCTAACGGAAAGCAACTTTCAAAGACCACGAGAAAAGTCTTGTGAAAAGCATTATATTTTTCGTCTACTGTGTCAGCGCCATAAACATCTTGCCACTCCTGTTCCTTGATAAGGTTTACAAAGGGCTCCACAGCAACTGGATCAGCTTTCGCCGGCCGCGGTGGCCGTGCGGTTCTAGGCGCTGCAGAACGGAACCGCGGGACTGCTACGGTCGCAGGTTCGAATCCTGCCCCGGGCATGATTGTGTGTGATGTCCTTAGGTTAGTTAGGTTTAAGTAGTTCTAAGTTCTAGAGGACTGATGACCAAAGATGTTAAGTCCCATAGTGCTCAGAGCCATTTGAACCATTTTTTGATCAGCTTTCCTAAACAGCTGATGACTATATTTAACACGTGTTGCAGCACAAAAATGTTGTAGAGTTAAAATTTGTGCATCATGATCTGAAAGGCCATTCACCTTTTTGCTAACAGAATGCCCTTCTAGTAATAAGGAATGTTAAAAAATGTTGTCTATGGTTGTTCTACTGTTCCATTGCACTCTCGTTGGAAAGAATACGGTTTGCATAAGATTATATGAATTAAGGAGGTGTACCAGCATCCTCTTCCTTGCACAATCACTTATACAATTAATATTGAAGTCACCACATATAACTAACTTTTTGTATTTCCTATAAAGTGAACCAAGAACCTCCTCTAGCTTTAGCAAAAATGTTTTGAAATCGGAGTCTGGGGATCTATAAATAACAACAGTTAGAAGTTTAGCCCCGTTAAATTTAACCACACCTGCACAACATTCAAACACCTTTTCAGTGCAGTACTTTGAAACATCAATTGACTCAAATGGGATGCCGTTTTTCACATACATGGCTACTCCCCCATACCGCAAAGAGCTCCTCGAAAAGCTGCCAGCCAATCTGTATCCTGGTAAAGGAAGCCTCTGAATTATCTCCTTATTTAAGAAGTGTTCAGATATACCAATAATTTCAGAGTCAACATCTATAAGCAGTTCACTAACTTTATCTCCGATACCTTGTATATTTTGATGAAATATACTAATTCCCTGATTACTCGGATACCTAAGCTTTGTCAAAAGTGGTTCCTTTGTTAGAGAGACTTCCCTTAAGCAGGAATACTTCAATCTAAAAAAGGTGCAGCTCTAACACCCACTACTGAAGGAATTTTCCCATGAGTGATCCCACCCACCCCACCTATGCTGTCACCTATAAGCTTTGCCAACCTCCCCTTCCCATACCTGTTGAGGTGCAGGCCATGTCTAGTGAAACCCGTCCTGCTGATGGACTCCACCGACACCACTGAAATGTGACCCACGCTTTCTGTCATCAGCGCACCCCCAAGTCTCATGTTATTACGCGTGACGGCTGTATTAAGATGAGGCCGATCGTGACGCTGAAACAGTTCCACGAAATGCACATTCGTGTTGCCAGTCTGAGTGGCTATCTTTTCCAGGTCACCATCTATGTCATACTCCCCATCCCTATCAATACTATTACCAGCCCCACCCACAATCACTACCTGATCCTCTTTAGTAAAATCCCTACATAACCCCCCTATGTTAACAGTCACCTGAGCCAATCCTGCATTCGGCTTCACAATTCTGGTGACCTGGTACTCACTCCCCAGCACTTCCTGTAACTGCTGGCCTACACCTCTGCCATGAAAACTACCTAACAGCAGAACCTTCTTCTTCCTCTTCGACTTTGCAACTGTTCTAGCCACCGTAACTACTGAGGTCTGCTGCATACTTCCTACATCTACAGCTACTAGAGATTCCTCCCGACTAGACTCTGACAGTTGGTCATATCTATTGTAAACACCAATAGTAAAACTACTTGAAAATCTTCTTCTCCTAGCAGATCTCTTGCCAACAGCCAGCTCCCATTCCCCAACCCCCTTCTCCCTCCTCATCCTATCTATCTCCTCCTGTGCGTTTTTCAACTGCATCAGAAGGGCACAGATCTTAGCTCCTGCTCCTCTATCAACTTACTCTTGCTACATAAACTGCAGTTCCAAGAGAGGATCTCACCAGAATGCCCACTGGCTTCCCCACTACATTCCCCCCAGTGAAAATTCACGCTCTTGTCAGCTCTTGCAGATCTTCGGAATAGTGTGGATGATATTTTTCCGAAACAAGATGGTATGTCGCCAGACACATACATTGTACACACCAGCGTGAAAAGTCGTTTTGTTGCCACTTCCACCAATGATTTTTAGAAATTCTGATGGAATATCATCTATTCCTTCTTCCTTATTTCGTCGTAAGTCTTCCAAAGCTCTTTCGAATTTTGATTGTAGTACTGGAGCCCCAGTTTCTTTTACATCGACTTCTGTTTCTTTTTCTGTCACATCAGAAAAATCTTCACCCTCATAGAGGCCTTCAGTGTACTCTTTCCACCTATCTACTCTCTCCTCAGCATTTAGCAGTGGAATGCCCCTTACACTTTTAACGTTACCACCCTTGCTTTTAATTTCACCGAAGGTGAAACGTCCCCTTTGGAAAACTACGAATTACTGTGCTGGAAAACTTCTACGTTATTTGATACAGAGACAGCTGAGTAAAACTGAACGTACTCAGAGATTTCTCTCTTCACTTATTCTGATCATCACTAAACTGACACACAATATTTTTTAGCGCAACGCAATCTGACTTTCAATAATCCCTACAAAAGGATGGCCCTGACTAACAGTAACCTATACCTTTCATGAATCACTTACCTCATAAAAATGATCGTTACTCGAACTACTGCAATACAGCGAGAGCCAATACTGCCAGCTAAATAAAAGATTCTAACTACTAACGAACTCACTACTGATCATCATAGTTAGCAAATGGAAGATTTTGATAGAGAACAAACAATATATTTACCTTAATAATGTTCAAAAGTCATCATATACAAATGGTTAAAATGGCTCTGAGCACTATGGGACTTAACATCTGAGGTCATCAGTCCCTTAGAACTTGTTGTTGTTGGTGTGGTCTTCAGTCCTGAGACTGGTTTGATGCAGCTCTCCATGCTACCCCATCCTGTACAAGCTTCTTCATCTCCCAGTACTTACTGCAACCCACATCCTTCTGAATCTGCTCAGTGTATTCATCTCTTGGTCTCCCTCTACGATTTTTACCCTCCACGCTGCCCTCCAATGCTAAATTTGTGATCCCATGGTGCCTCAGAACATGTCCTACCAACCGATCCCTTTTTCTAGTCAAGTTGTGCCACAAAATCCTCTACTCCCCAATTCCATTCAATACCTCCTCATTAGTTATGTGATCGTCCCATCTAATCTTCAGCATTCTTCTGTAGCACAACATTTCGAAAGCTTCTATTCTCTTCTTGTCCAAACTATTTATCGTCCATGTTTCACTTCCATACATGGCTACACTCCATACAAATACTTTCTGAAACGACTTCCCAACACTTAAATCAATACTCGATGTTAACAAATTTCTCTTCTTCAGAAACGTTTTCCTTGCCATTGCCAGTCTACATTTTATATCTTCTCTACTTCGACCATCGTCAGTTATTTTGCTCCCCAAATAGCAAAATTCCTTTACTACTTTAAGTGTCTCATTTCCTAATCTAATTCCCTCAGCATCACCCGACTTAATTCGACTACATTTCATTATCCTCGTTTTGCTTTTGTAGATGTTCATCTCATATCCTCCTTTCAGGACACTGTCCACTCCGTTCAACTGCTGGCCCAAGTCCTTTGCTGCCTCTGATAGAATTACAATGTCATCGGCGAACCTCAAAGTTTTTATTTCTTCTCCATGGATTGTAATACCTATTCCGAATTTTTTCTTTTGTTTCCTTTACTGCTTGCTCAAAATACAGATTGAATAACATCGGGGAGGGGATACAACCCTGTCTCACTCCCTTCCCAACCACTGCTTCCCTTTCATGTCCCTCGACTCCTATAACTGCCATCTGGTTTCTGTACAAATTGTAAATAGCCTTTCGCTCCCTGTATTTTACCCCTGCCACCTTTCGAATTTGAAAGAGAGTATTCCAGTTAACATTGTCAAAAGCTTTCTCTAAGTCTACAAATGCTAGAAACGTAGGTTTGCCTTTCCTTAATTTATCTTCTAAGATAAGTCGTAAGGTCAGTATTGCCTCACGTGTTCCAATATTTCTACGGAATCCAAACTGATCTTCCCCGACGTCGGCTTCTACCAGTTTTTCCATTCGTCTGTAAAGAATTCGTGTTAGTATTTTGCAGCTGTGACTTATTAAACTGATACTTCGGTAGTTTTCACATCTGTCAAACCTGCTTTCTTTGGGATTGGAATTATTATATTCTTCTTGAAGTCTGAGGATATTTCGCCTGTCTCATACATCTTGCTCACCAGATGGTAGAGGTTTGTCAGGACTGGCTCTCCCAAGCCCATCAGTAGTTCTAATGGAATGTTGTCTACTCCCGGGTACTTGTTTCGACTCAGGTCTTTCAGTGCTCTGTCAAACTCTTCACGCAGTATCATATCTCCCATTTCATCTTCATCTACATTCTCTTCCATTTCCATAATATTGTCCTCAAGTACATCGCCCTTGTATAGACCCTCTATATACTCCTTCCACCTTTCTGCTTTCCCTTCTTTGTTTAGAGCTGGGTTTCCATCTGAGCTCTTGATATTCATACACGTGGTTCTCTTTTCTCCAACGGTCTCTTTAATTTTCCTGTAGGCAGTATCGATCTTACCGCCAGTGAGATAAGCCTCTACATCCTTACATTTGTCCTCTAGCCATCCCTGCTTAGCCATTTTGCACTTCCTGTCAATCTCATTTTTGAGACGTCTGTATTCCTTTTTGCCTGCTTCATTTACTGCATTTTTAAATTTTCTCCTTTCATCAATTAAATTCAATATTTCTTCTGTTACCCAAGGAGTTCTACTAGCACTCGTCTTTTTACCTACTTGATCCTTTGCTGCCTTCACTACTTCTTTTCTCAGAGCTACCCATTCTTCTTCTACTGTACTTCTTTCCTCCATTCCTGTCAATAGTTCCTTTATGCTCTCCCTGAAACTCTGGACAACCTCTGGTTTAGTCAGTTTCTCCAGGTCCCATCTCCTTAAATTCCCACCTTTTTGCAGTTTCTTCAGTTTCAATCTACAGTTCATAACCAATAGATTGTGGTCAGAGTCCACACCTGCCCCTGTAAATGTCTTACAATTTAAAACCTGGTTCCTAAATCTCTGTCTTACCATTATATAATCTATCTGATAATCTATCTGATACCTTCTAGTAGTATCTTCAGGATTCTTCCAGGTATACAACCTTCTTTCATGATTCTTGAACCAAGTGTTAGCTATGATTAAGTTATGCTCTGTGCAAAATTCTGCCAGACGGCATCCTCTTTCATTTCTTAGCCCCAATCCATATTCACCTACTATGTTTCCTTCTCTCCCTTTTCCTACTCTCGAATTCCAGTCACCCATGACTATTAAATTTTCGTCTTCCTTCACTACCTGAATAATTTCTCTTATCTCATCATACATTTCATCAATTTCTTCATCATCTGCAGAGCTAGGCCAGCCGATGTGGCCGTGCGGTTAAAGGCGCTTCAGTCTGGAACCTTGTGACCGCTACGGTCGCAGGTTCGAATCCTGCCTCGGGCATGGATGTGTGTGATGTCCTTAGGTTAGTTACGTTTAAGTAGTTCTAAGTTCTAGGGGACTGATGACCAAAAATGTCAAGTCCCATAGTGCTCAGAGCCATTTTAACCATTTTTTTGCAGAGCTAGTTGGCATATAAACCTTTACTACTGTAGTAGGTGTGGGCTTCGTGTCTATCTTAGCCACAATAATGCGTTTACTATGCTGTTTGTAGTAGCTTACCCACACTCCTATTTTTTTTATTCATTATGAAACCTACTCCTGCATTACCCCTATTCGATTTTGTATTTATAACCCTGTATTCACCTGACCAAAAGTCTTGTTCCTCCTGCCACCGAACTTCACTTATTCCCACTATATCTAACTTTAACCTCTCCATTTCCCTTTTCAAATTTTCTAATCTACCTGCCCGGTTAAGGGATCTGACATTCCACGCTCCGATACGTAGAACGCTAGTTTTCTTTCTCCTGATAACGACGTCCTCTTGAGTAGTCCCCGCCCGGAGATCCGAATGGGGGACTATTTTACCTCCGGAATATTTTACCCAAGAGAACGTCATCATCATTTATCCATACAGTAAACCTGCATGCCCTCAAGAAAAATTACGGCCGTAGCTTCCCCTTGCTTTCAGCCGTTCGCAGTACCTGCACAGCAAGACCGTTTTGGTTAATGTTGCAAGGCCAGGTCAGTCAATCATCCAGACTGTTGCCCCTGCAACTACTGAAAAGGCTGCTGCCCTTCTTCAGGAACCACACGTTTGTCTGGCCTCTCAACAGATACCCCTCCGTTGTGGTTGCACCTACGGTACGGCCTGCTGTATCGCTGAAGCACGCTAGCCTCCCCACCAACGTCAAGGTGCATGGTTCATGGGGAGGCCTTAGAACTTAGAACTACTTAAACCTAACTAATCTAAGAACATCACACACATCCATGCCCGAGGCAGGATTCGAACCTGCGACCGGGCATCATATATATATATATACTCCTGGAAATGGAAAAAAGAACACATTGACACCGGTGTGTCAGACCCACCATACTTGCTCCGGACACTGCGAGAGGGCTGTACAAGCCATGATCACACGCACGGCACAGCGGACACACCAGGAACCGCGGTGTTGGCCGTCGAATGGCGCTAGCTGCGCAGCGTTTGTGCACCGCCGCCGTCAGTGTCAGCTAGTTTGCCGTGGCATACGGAGCTCCATCGCAGTCTTTAACACTGGTAGCATGCCGCGACAGCGTGGACGTGAACCGTATGTGCAGTTGACGGATTTTGAGCGAGGGCGTATAGTGGGCATGCGGGAGGCCGGGTGGACGTACCGCCGAATTGCTCAACACGTGGGGCGTGAGGTCTCCACAGTACATCGATGTTGTCGCCAGTGGTCGGCGGAAGGTGCATGTGGGACCGGACCGCAGCGACGCACGGATGCACGCCAAGACCGTAGGATCCTACGCAGTGCCGTAGGGGACCGCACCGATACTTCCCAGCAAATTAGGGACACTGTTGCTCCTGGGGTATCGGCGAGGACCATTCGCAACCGTCTCCATGAAGCTGGGCTACGGTCCCGCACCCCGTTAGGCCGTCTTCCGCTCACGCCCCAACGTCGTGCAGCCCGCCTCCAGTGGTGTCGCGACAGGCGTGAATGGAGGGACGAATGGAGACGTGTCGTCTTCAGCGATGAGAGTCGCTTCTGCCTTGGTGCCAATGATGGTCGTATGCGTGTTTGGCGCCGTGCAGGTGAGCGCCACAATCAGGACTGCATTCGACCGAGGCACACAGGGCCAACACCCGGCATCATGGTGTGGGGAGCGATCTCCTACACTGGCCGTACACCACTGGTGATCGTCGAGGGGACACTGAATAGTGCACGGTACATCCAAACCGTCATCGAACCCATCGTTCTACCATTCCTAGACCTGCAAGGGAACTTGCTGTTCCAACAGGACAATGCACGTCCGCATGTATCCCGTGCCACCCAACATGCTCTAGAAGGTGTAAGTCAACTACCCTGGCCAGCAAGATCTCCGGATCTGTCCCCCATTGAGCATGTTTGGGACTGGATGAAGCGTCGTCTCACGCGGTCTGCACGTCCAGCACGAACGCTGGTCCAACTGAGGCGCCAGGTGGAAGTGGCATGGCAAGCCGTTCCACAGGACTACATCCAGCATCTCTACGATCGTCTCCATGGGAGAATAGCAGCCTGCATTGCTGCGAAAGGTGGATATACACTGTACTAGTGCCGACATTGTGCATGCTCTGTTGCCTGTGTCTATGTGCCTGTGGTTCTGTCAGTGTGATCATGTGATGTATGTGACCCCAGGAATGTGTCAATAAAGTTTCCCCTTCCTGGGACAATGAATTCACGGTGTTCTTATTTCAATTTCCAGGAGTGTATATCATTTCATGACCTCCATCTTCTCAAATTTCCTTTTTCTGGAGGGCAGACTTCCAGATCGTCCGCTTATAATAACCTCTCAAAACTCTGGCATCTCTCTCTCTTCACATCAACCACTGCTGGCGGCTCACCTCCAATTGCGCAACGCTACGCGCTGTTCCCATCCAACTGCCCAACACTACAATGGTGAATATTCCAACAATGAGTCCAACTAGCCACAGACTGCACACAGCACGGTCAGTGATTTTCATACAGAGCGCTACGTGGCGTTACCAACATAAAAACCTAAACAGCCTACTTACAAAGGTTGTTTCGACTTTTTATACGCTGAGTCACTTCTTCCGACAATCATTTCTCTTTCGATTTCTTCACATTTTTCATGCAGCCATTTCGTCGTAGCTTCCCAGCACTTTCGATTTGCATCATTGCTGAACGAAGTGCGTTTCTGTATTCCTGAATATCCCTGACTGTTTTTGTACTTCCTTCTTTCATCGATCAACTGAAGTATTTCTTCTGTTTCCATAGTTTCTTCACAGTAACCTTCTTTGTACCTTTGTTTTTCTTTCCAGCTTCTGCGATTGCCGTTTTTACATATGTCCATTTCTCTTCAACTGTACTGCCTACTGAGCTATTCATTACCGCAGTATTTAAACCCTTAGAGATCTTCAAGCACATCTGTTCATTGCTTAGAAGTTCCGTATCCCACTTCTTTGCGCATTGATGCTTCGTGATTAGGCTCTTAAATCTCAGCCTACTCTTCGTCATTACTAAATTGTCATCTGAGTCTATATCAGTTCCTGGGAACGCCTTACAATCTAGTATCTGATTTCGATCTTTGCCTGACAATGACGTAATCTAACTGAAATCTTCCTTTATCTCCTGGAGTTTTCCAAGTATATCTCCTCCTCTACCGATTCTTGAACAGCGTATTTGCTATAACGAGTTGAAATTTATTGCAGAACTCAGTTAGTCTTTCTCCTCTCTCATTCCTGGTATCAAGCCATTATTCTCCTGTAATATGGCCCATGTATTTTTTTAAAAATGGTATTCACATGATATACACTGAAGAGGCACAGAAAGTGGTACACCTGCCTAATATTGTGTATAGCCCCTGCGAGCACGCATAAGAACAGAACACGAAGTGGCGTGGACTGCACTGATGTCTGAAGTAGTGCTGGAGGGAACAGACACCACGAATCCTGCAGTGCTGTCCACAAATCCGTAAGAGTACGAGGGGGTGGAGATCTCTCCTGAACAGCACGTTACAAGGCATCCAAGATACGGCCAACGATGTTCATGTCTGGGGAGTCTGGTGGCTACCGGAAGTGTTTAAACTCAAAGAAGTATTGCTGGAGCCACACTGTAGAAATTGTGGACTTGTGGGGCCTGCTAGAATTGGCCGTCGAAATGCATAATGGGCACGAATGGATGCAGGTGATCGGGCACGATGCTTACGCACGTCTCACCAGTCAGAGTCGTATCTAGATGTATCAGGGGTCCATATCACTCCAACTGCACAAGCTCCACACCATTACAGAGCCTCCACCACCTTGAACAGTTCCCTGCTAACGTGCAGGGTCCACGGATCCATGAGGCTGTCTCGATATCAGTACACATCCATCGGCCCGATACAATTTGAAGCGCGACTCGTCCAACCAGGCAACATGTTTCCCGTCATCAACAGTCCAATTTCGGTGTTGACAGGCCCTGGTGGGGCGTAAAGCTTTGTATCATGCAGTCATCAAGGGTACACGAGTGGGCCCATATCGATGATGTTTCGCTGAATGGTTCGCACGCTGACATTTGTTGATGGCCCAGCACTGAAATCTGCGGCAATGTGCGCAGGGTTTGCACTTCTGTCACGCAGAACGATTCTCTTCAGACGTCGTTGGTCCAGATGTTGCACGATCTTTTTCCGGCCGCAGCGATGTCGGAGGTTTGATGTTTTACAGGTTTCCTTGATACTCACAGTGCACTCATGAAATGGTCGTACGGGGAAATCCCCACTTCATCGCTACCTCTGAGACGCTGTGTCCCATCGCTCGTGCGCCGCTATAACACCACGTTCAGACTCACTTAAATGTTGATAACCTGCCATTGTAGCAGCATTAAGCGATGTAATAAATGCGCCATGCATTCGGTGTTTTATACAGGTGCTGGCGACCGCAGCGCCGTATTCTGCCCGTTTATGTATCTCTGTATTTGAATAGAGGGTGGTCCATTGATCGTGAACGGGCCAAATATCTCACTAAGTAAGCGTCAAACGAAAAAAAACTACAAAGAACGAAACTTGTCTAGCTTGAAGAGGGAAACCAGATGGTGCTATGGTTGGCCCACTAGATGGCGCTGCCATAGGTCAAACGGATATCAAATGCGTTACTTTTTTAATAGGAACCCCAATTTTTATTACATATTCGTGTAGTACGTAAAGAAATATGAATGTTTTAGTTGGACCACTTTTTTCGCTTTGTGATAGATGGCACTGTAATAGTCACAAACATATGGCTCACAATTTTAGACGAACAGTTGGTAACAGGTAGGTTTCTTAAATTAAAATACAGAACGAAGGTACGTTTGAACATTTTATTTCGGTTCTTCCAATGTGATACATGTACCTTTGTGAACTTATCATTTCTGAGAACGCATGCTATTACAGCGTGATTACCTGTAAATACCACATTAATGCAATAAATGCTCAAAATGATGTCCGTCAACCTCAATGCATTTGGCAATACATGTAATGACATTCCTCTCAACAGCGAGCAGTTCGCCTTCCGTAATTTTCGCACATGCATTGACAATGCGCTGACGCATGTTGTCAGGCGTTGTCGGTGGATCACGATAGCAAGTATCCTTCAACTTTCCCCACAGAAAGAAATCCGGACACGTCAGATCCCGTGAACGTGCGGGCCATGGCATGGTGCTTCGAAGACCAATCCACCTGTCATGAAATATGCTATTCAATACCGGTTCAACCGCACGCGAGCTTTGTGCCAGACATCCATCATGTTGGAAGTACATCGACATTCTCTCATGCAGTGAAACATGTTGCAGTAACATCGGTAGAACATTACGTAGGAAATGAGCATACATTGCACCATTTAGATTGCCATCGATAAAATGGGGGCCAATTATCCTTCCTCCCATAATGCCGCACCATACATTAACCCGGCAAGGTCGCTGATGTTCCACGTGTCGCAGCCATCGTGGATTTTCCGTTGCCCAACAGTGCATATTATGCCGGTTTAAGTAACCGCTGTTGGTGAATGACGCTTCGTCGCTAAACAGAACGCGTGTGAAAGCTTTGTCATCGTCCCGCAATTTCTCTGTCATCGTCGTGTAATTTCTCTTATGCCCAGTGGCAGAACTGTACACGACATTCAAAGTCGTCGCCATGCAATTCCTGGTGCATAGACAAACGGTGCGGGTGCAACCGATGTTGATGTAGCATTCTCAACACCGTCGTTTTTGAGATTCCCGATTCTCGCGCAGTTTGTCTGCTACTGATGTGCGGATTAGCCGCGACAGCAGCTGAAACACCTACTTGGGCATCATCATTTGTTGCAGATCGTGGTTGACGTTACAAATGTGGCTGAACACTTTCTGTTTCCTTAAATAACGTAACTATCCGGCGAACGGTCCGGACACTTGGACGATGTCGTCCAGGATACCGAGCAGCGTACATAGCGCACGCCCGTTGGGCACTGTGATCACAATAGACATACATCAACACGATATCGACATTTTTCGGAATTGATAAACAGTCCATTTTAACACGGGTAATGCATCACGAAACAAATACCGTCCGCACTGACGGAATGTTGCGTGATACCGTGTACTTATATGTTTGTGACTGTTACAGCGCCATGTATCACAAAACGAAAGAAGTTGTCCAACTAAAACATTTATATTTCTTTACGTATTACACGAATATGTAATAAAAAATGGGGGTTCCTATTTTAAAAAAACACAGTTGATATCAGTTTGACCTATGGCAGTGCCATCTAGGGGGCCAACCATAGCGCCATCTTGTTTCTCCCTTCAAGCTAGACGAGTTTCGTTCTTTGTTGTTTTTTCGTTTGATGCTTATATCTTGAGATATTTGGCCCGGTCAATATCAATGGGCCACCCTGTATACATGCCTATACCAGTTTCACTGGCGCATCGGTGTAAATTTTGGCTTGGTTCCGAGAGCTGGTTGTTAGACGTCGCAATCGGCTTTGCTTCGATGGAAAATGGAAATCACCGTTTCGCGTCATTGGCAGGGAGGCCCCTCTACCGAGCGGGGTGGCGCATTGGTTAGACACTGGACTCGCATTCGGAAGGACGACGGTTCAATCCCGCGTCCGGTCATCCTGATTTAGGTTTTCCGTGATTTCCCTAAATCACTTCAGGCAAATGCCGGGATGGTTCCTCTGAAAGGGCACGGCCGACTTCCTTCCCAATCCTTCCCTAATCCGATGAGACCGATGACCACGCTGTCTGGTCTCTTTCCCCAAAACCAACCAACCAACCTACCAGGGAGGCCCCTTGCGGGGCAGGTCTGGCCGCCTCTGTGCAGGTCTTATTTCATTCGATGCCACAGTGGGCCACCTGCGCACCGGATGGGGATGGAATGATGGTGAAGACAACACAGCACCCAGTCCCTGAGCGGAGAAAATCTCCGACCCAGCCGGGAATCGAACCCGGGCCCGTAGGACTGCAATCCGTCCCGCTGACCACTCAGCTATCGGGGCGGACGGCTTTGCTTCGATGATCGTCAGGAAAGTATGTCGGTCCTTATTCCTACTATAATTTTCTGAAACCTTAGCTGCGGTACTTTCCACCGTTCACAAAATAAGAAAGGTTGTAGTTGTTCGGTGGTTCGCGCTGAGTGAGTGATAAGGTAATGTTACTTAAAATCCGTCTTGATTGCAAAAATTTTTTATAATTCATATGACCGGTTTCGGTTCATTCAGAACCATCTTCAGATCTGTAAAAATAATTATACTAATTTACTATTTCACGGAAGCAAATGTTTTTCATCCTATCTAATCAACATCAAATGTACCAGAACGTACCTGATATTTCAGTTACAGGAGTAACCCGTCCAAATCCAGCAACTTTCACATGCTACGTCACATAAAATTGGTTGGCAGAGTGCACGTCATTTATATTAATTATAACACTATTACCGACAGGTGGCGTCTGGTACATTTGTTAAATTCCATTTGTACATACTGTATTCAGTAGATCTTTTTTATATTTAAAATATTTGGTTAAAATATGTAGATGTCAAAGTTAAAATCTGTACTTGTCAGGATTAAAAAACAGTAAAATTATCATTTTTATACGATCTAAAAGCATAGGGCGATTTATATATCTATGGTGCTGGTGTGAACTTGTTTTCCTCTACGGCCTGCTTCCGTGGTTCCCGCCATTTTGGTGTTGTGCCGCGGTGCGCTCAGTCGTCTGATGTCCATCGCCGCGGGCAAGAGGGCCGCACAGGAGGGCCCCGTCAACCACGCCAGGCGCTGCACGCGTCTTCCGGCTTCTCCACCGCGCACCATCTCTCATCCCTCAACCAACTTTGACATCTACATATTTTAACCAAATATTTCTAATATAAAAAAGATCTACTGAATACAGTATGTACAAATGGAATGTAACAAATGCACCAGACGCCACCTGTCGGTAATAGTGTTATAATTAATATAAATGACGTGCACTCTGTCAACCAATTTTATGTGACGTAGCATGTGAAAGTTGCTGGATTGGGACGGGTTACTCCTGTAACTGAAATATCAGGTACGTTCTGGTACATTTGATGTTGATTAGATAGGACGAAAAACATTTGCTTCCGTGAAATAGTAAATTAGTATAATTATTTTTACAGATCTGAAGATGGTTCTGAATGAACCGAAACCGGTCATATGAATTATAAAAAATTTTTGCCATCAAGACGGATTTTAAGTAACATTATAAAATCACTGATTGCTGTTATCCCATAAGACATTATGTCTGTTTTTGCAAAAAAATGAGTGATAAGGAGCAACATTCAGTCTCTCAAAACTGCAGTGAACCTAAATCTGTTGGAGAGCGTGGTGCAGACCAGAGACGTGAGTGGATGGCGCAGGCGTGCGGCCGTTCCCCGGAGCAGAGCCTGTGTGTGTGTGTGCGGCGTGGCCAGGCCGTGTGGCGAGACGCGGCCTTGGCGGGTCGTTGCTCAGACAGCGCGCCTGCGGCCAGCGCAGCCGGCGCGGCGCGTCTGTCGCCAGGTGATTCGGCGTCCCTGCAGGCGGGCAAACAGACGATGCCGGGCCGTGGGAACCCCGCTCCACTCGCGCCTAGCCTCCTCCTGTCGTGCTGCTCATCGTATTAGGCGGGCAAGTGCGTGACTCAGCCGATCCACTGCTCTGGCCAACTCAAAAATACAAGGAGCAGCCAAGTGAAAACGAGGCAGATGGGAGAATATCGGTCAGGTGAGAGTATGACTCGGGCACGCAGAAGGGTTCCGTAAAAATTTAGTTATGTACCGAGTGATCAAAAAAAATTTGAAAACTGAATAAATCTCACAATAATGTAGACAGAGAGGTACAAATTGACACACATGCTGAAACGTCCCCTTAGAAAAATTAATGAATGACAGTGCTGATAGACCTCTTACATTATTTGATTTTCAAACAGCTGAGCAAAACTGATCGTACTCAGACATTTCTCTCTCTACTTATTCTGATCATTACTAAACTGACACACAATATTTTTAGCGCAACGCAATCTGACTTTCAATAATTCCTACAAAAGAATGGCCCTGACTAACAATAACCTATACTTTTCATGAATCACTTACCTCACAAAAATCTTCGTTACTCGAACTACTGCAATACAGCGAGCGCCAATACTGCCAGCTAGATAAAAGATTCAAACTACTGAAGGCACTAACTACTGATAGGCATAGTTAGCAAATGAAAGATTTTAATAGAGAACAAACAATGTATTTACCTTAATAGTGTTCAGGGTTCATTATATATATATATATATATATATATATATATATATATATATATATATATAAGTTCATGATATCCAGTATTACAAATTTACTCTTTCTGGCGGACACTTACAAGCGTCCGCTTATAGTAACCTCTCAAAACTCTGGCATATCTCTCCTCGCATCCACCACTGCTGGCGGCTCACCTCCAACTGCGCAACGCTACGAGCTGTTCACATCCAACTGCCCAACACTACAATAACGAATATTGCAACAATGCCGACCAGCCTCAGACTGCACACAGCAGAGTCAGTGATGTTCATACAGAGCGCTACGTGGCGTTGCCAACATAAAAAACTTAAACAGCCTACTTACAATCTGCGAGCATCAGAACATGTAACATAAATTACCGTATCTTTTGACTGCACTGACTTAGATCAGTGGTAGCCAACCTTTCATAGACCATTAACCCTGATTTCAATGAGACATCAGCTAGTATCCCCGCCGTCCCATCCCGCCCCTCCCTTACCTCTCCCATGTTATCACCAAATTTAGCACCTAATTAAACTGTGGAATGAAAGAATTTTCTTGGGACACTTGTATTTTTAAAATGATTAAATATTAACCGTAGGGGTAAAATACACGCAGCGAAAGGCTATTTACAATTTGTACAGAAACCAGATGGCAGTTATAAGACTCGAGGGACAGGAAAGGGAAGCAGTGGTTGGGAAAGGAGTGAGACAGGGTTGTAGCCTCTCCCTGATGTTATTCAATCTGTATATTGAGCAAGCAGTAAAGTAAACAAAAGAAAAATTCGGAGTAGGAATTAAAATCCACGGAGAAGAAATAAAAGCTTTGAGGTTCACCGATGACATTGTAATTCTGTCAGAGACAGCAGAGGACCTGGAAGAGCAGTTGAACGGAATGGACAGTGTCTTGAAAGGAGGACATAAGATGAACATCAACAGAAGCAAAACGAGGATAATGGAATGTAGTCGAATTAAACCGAGCGATGCTGCGGGAATTAGATTAGGAAATGAGAGGCTTAAAGTAGTAAATGAGTTTTGCTATTTGGGGAGCAAAATAACTGAGGATGGTCGAAATAGAGAGGATATAATATGTAGACTGGCAATGGCAAGGAAAGCGTTTCTGAAGAAGAGAAATTTGTTAACATCGAGTATAGATTTAAGTGTTAGGAAGTTGTTTCTGAAAGTATTTGTTGGAGTGTAGCCATGTATTGAAGTGAAACATGGACGATAAATAGTTTGGACAAGAAGAGAATAGAAGCTTTGAAATGTGGTGCTACAGAAGAATGTTGAAGATTAGATCGGTATATCACATAACTAATGAGGAGGTATTGAATAGAATTGGAGAGAATAGAAATTTGTGGCACAACTTGACTAGGAGAAGGGATCGGTTGGTGGGGCATATTCTGAGGCATCAAGGGATGACTAATTTAGCACTGGTGGGCAGCATGGAGGGTAAAAATCGTAGAGGGAGACCAAGAGATGAATACACTAAACAGATTCAGAAGGATGTAGGTTGCAGTAGGTACTGGGAAATGAAGAAGCTTGCACAGGATAGAGTAGCATGGAGAGCTGCATCAAACCAGTCACAGGACTGAAGACCACAACAACAACATGAATGATACGAGGCAGAAAGTGTCATCACTTCTGTCTTTAAACTAGTCATAGGTTGTGTTTCAAAAATGAACAGCATAGAGACAGATGTGATGACACTTCCTGCAGGACCTGACCATCATTTCGCAGGACAATGCTCAAGCACGTACAGTGCAAGCTGTTACTGATTTGTTTGACTGATGGGGCTGCTAAGGTCTATTCCACCTACTGTACTCCCCTGACTTAAGCCCTCGTAAGTTCAACTCGATTTCTAAACTGAAGGAAACACTTCACAGCATTCGCTTCAGGACTGCTACAAATTCACCGGCCGGGCGGTTCTAGGCGCTTCAGTCCGGAACCGCGCTACCGTTACGGTCGCAGGTTCGAATCCTGCCTCGGGCATGGATGTGTGTGATATCCTTAGGTTAGTTAGGTTTAAGTAGTTCTAATTTCTAGGGGACTGATGACCTTAGATGTTAAGTCCCATAGTGCTCAGAGCCAATTGAACTACTACAAATTCGTCGGGCAACAGACCGCGCCACTCGATCTGTCAACACATCTGGCACTGCTAAGAGTATCCTACGACTTCCACATCGCTGGCAACGGGTTATACACAATGCTGGAGACTACTTTGAAGGTCAGTAAAATTTTGAAAAACGTATCTATTTTCTAAGAGCTGTAAATAAATAGTTGACACTATTAAAGTTCCAACCCTTGTATTTAGTTTATGTGTCTATGTGAGTGTGTGTTTGCGTGTGTGTTAGAATGAATGATGAAGGAAATAGTGGTGCATCACAAGTCCTACCCACAACTCCTTCTCAGATGAGAGGTAGACACTTGTTACAAAACATGCTTCCTCTGCACCACTTCTCTCCACTGCGCACTTTTTGACCTGCACACTGTTACCCCATTTAAAATGAGTGCGCTGTATTTACTTTTCGTAAATCACTTGATTGCTGTAATACTTACTTCTGAAATGGCAGAAATTTGGAAGACTTTAGGCTCTTTGTGGGAGACAAGACAGATGGGAAGGTGGTGAGAATAGTTTAGACTTTAGAGAATAGTTCAGTTCTTCACATACGTCAAATAAAATCAGTGAACCAGAGAGAGACAAGCCAGAAACGATAGAAAAATTCGGGGTGCAAAGACACATAGTAGCATGGATCTGAGTGCCTGCTACCGGCAAATACCTCTGGCCCATGAATCACGTCAGTACACAGCCTTCACGTATACTGGCAGAAGTTATCATTTTAGAGTACTGATTTTGGGCTTAACGTGTCAGTCTCCGAATTCATTAGTGCATTGGAAAAGATTCTGGCTGACGAGTTACTTAAGAAGGTTACTTTTTACGTGGATGATATATTAATTGAAAGTGAGACATGGGAAGAGCATTTAGAGAAACTCACGGAAATCTTGCAGGCATTTGAGGAAGCTGGGTGACAGTAAACTTGCGTAAGTCAGAACTTGGTAAATCCCAGATAAAATTCTTGGACTTCATAATTACAGAGCCGTTCTGGGTGGCCGAGCGGCTCTATGCGCTACAGTCTGGGACCGCGCGACTCTACGGTCGCAGGTTCGAATCCTGCTTCGATCATGGATGTGTGTGATGTCCTTACGTTAGTTAGAAGTTAAGTCCCATAGTGCTCCGAGCCATTTGAACCATAATTACAGAAGAGGGTGTTTACCCAGACCCAAGTAAGCTTGAGACAATTAGGCAACCTCCAGTTCCTCGTAACAAAAGGCAACTGAGAGCATTCCTCAGCGTCTGTGAGATCTATTGAAAATTCCTGGGGGAACCTGTACTCGCTGCCTCCAAATTGAGAGCACTTACTGAAGCCAAAATGATCTGGCACTGGACTGATGAATGTCAAGAAGAATTTGAAAGGATTAAAGAACCATTGTGAAATTCAGATGTATTATGCCATCCTGATTTCTCTCTTTTACTTGCGAGCGGAAGATTATGGACTAGGCATACATTTATACCGGATTGAGAAAGAAGCAGATACTGATGTAATAAAGACCATAGACTTTGAAAGCAGACGCTTGAATGCGTGGGAAAGGAGATATAGTATTACAGAAAAGAGGCACTGGCTATCATGTGGAGATGTAAGCGATTCCGTTATTATCTAGCAGGATGACATGTACAGGTGGTCACGGACCACAAAGCCCTAACATTCTTAACAACAAGTAAACTGAGACACAGCTGTTTGATAAGACGGGCACTGGCATTGCGAGTTAATGACTTCTAAGTGATATACAATCCTGGTAAATCACATATCATACCTGGTGCATTATCAAGGCTGCTTCTCGATTCATGGGGAACAGCCGCCAGCAGACCAGCAAAAGGAGAAGTTCGGATAAATTTAATGAAGGGAGTACAGCATGAAGACTTTGTGAAGAGGTCCTTGAGGAACAGACATAGAGAGCAGAACCAGGACAAAAAACTGAAAGTAATCAAGAGTAAGTATAGGTGTGCTGGTCAAGAAAAGATTAGGACATACTATTATATCCACCAGGGAATACTGTACAAGAGAAGAAGAGAGGATGAAGAAACCTGGAGATTATGTGTATGATATTTGTTTATGATAGAAAGTTGTAATTACAGCACTTGATTTCTTTCATTAAATAATATATCTGTACCAAGTTTCAAGACTTCAGTGTAACGAGCAATCAATACAAGCTCTCATAAAGACGTAGAACAGGGGTCATGATCTACTATCGGTTCTAGGCGCTTCAGTCTGGAACCGCGCGACCGCTATGGTCGCAGATTCGAATCCTGCCTCGGGCATGGATGTATGTGATGTCCTTAGGTTAGTTAGGTTTAAGTATTTCTAAGTTCTATGGGACTGATGACCTCAGATGTTAAGTGCCATAGTGCTCAGAGCCATTTGAACCATCTACTATCGGTTCCTTTTTAAAAATTCTTGCCGGCAAAGTTTAAATGTAGTTGAGCTAAAACTTTTTCAGTAAGTAAAGCAAACTTACCTTTAATTATACAAAAGTTTTGAAGATTGTAAATTATTACATGGCAGTGTTATTAAATAATATGTACCCGAGAGAGCGGCCATTTAGATGCTGCTACTTGTGCCTACAGCAGTTGTTAGCAGACGTTCCGTTCGGCGGTCCGCTATGCTTTTATATAAATATAGCCAGTGAGGCAGTAGGAGAGACCCTCCCACCGAGTTATCAATCTGTCCACGTCAGTCAAACGCCGGCAAGCGCTGTGCCTTGGATGACGTCAGACCTAGGCACCTACCAAACGTGTTTTCGGTAAAAGTAGGAAGTGAACTCACGAGGACTGTACACCGTCCTTTATTGCTTAGAGTTCAAGGAAATAACTATTAGTGTGCCTTCCGTAATGTCTACAAAACCCTGTGTCAAGTGGTGAGATTATTTTCCACTTTTGTGGCGAGCAATTAAAGCTGATGATTAGAAATCAGGGCGATAGACCTTTGCTTGGAACTTTCCTTAGAGGTCGCCTCTGAACTTCTAATAGTGCTGTTCCTGATAGGGACATTATTATTGTTACTATCAGGAATATAGTTATGTTTGTTTGTGTGAACTTTGCCGGCCGGAGTGACCGAGCGGTTCTGGGCGTTACAGTCTGGAACCGCGTAACCGCTACGGTCGCAGGTTCGAATCCTGCCTCGGGCATGGATGTGTGTGATGTCCTTAGGTTAGTTAGTTTTAAGTAGTTCTAAGTTCTAGGGGACTGATAACCTCAGATGTTAAGTCCTATAGTGCTCAGAGCCAATTTTTGTCTGAACTTTTACTGGATATTGTAATCAGTTAGAACTCATAACCTTAATTTATAGCCACAGTTCCTGATCCTGCTGAAAAAAAGCAAGTAGGAACATTTTCTTTCAGTGAGTGCAAGAATAATGTGGACTTACAGACTGGAAATTACGGTCAGAATGCTCTCCACCGCTTTCTGGCTGACTGCAAAAATAGTTTTCAGCCTCTTAAAAATACGGCGACTTACACTCGCTAAAACCACTCGCCACCCCACCGACCGAGGTGCTGGAGGTACGCCCGTATTAGAGATATTTACCTGCAAACTCAGATCGAATAACCTCCATTACCATTATCAGGTTTACACCGCCCGACAAAAAAAGCGAAGCATCCAGAAGGGTAGAAGGAAATGAAATGAAATTTTGTAGGTTGAGAGGATATGTGCCGATATTTCAGTGACTGTAAAATCGAGGCAAATCGACAAAAAAAACTTAGCAGAGTGAGTTCACTAATCAATATGACGCTGCACCCCATACTGGCTTGGATGCACGCACTGATTCGATTGGGAACGATGACATAAAACCGTTGCATCTCTTCCTGAGGCAACGGGTCTACAACTTTTGTAAATGGTCCTTGACCCGAGGCCTATGCAAAAAATTTCGGAACATCCGTAATTGCGCGCCAGTGGTACGTTGGAGTGAAATGCGGTTGGCACCCCTGCAAACGCCTGTGTTTGATGTGTAACCGCAGGAAGTTTCATTGTTGTATGTCTGTTAGTTATTGTTCAGTGCTGTATTGAGTAGAACGTTGTATCGCACAGTTAGCGAATTTCGAGATGACAGGTTTAAAGGAGCGATGCGTCTGCATTAAATTTAGCGAGAAACTCAAGGAAACCTTTACAGAGACACGCCAAATGATGCAGGAAGCCTACGATGATGAGTGCTTAAGCCGTACTCGGTGTTACGAATGGTTCATGTGATTTAAAAATGGCCAGATGGAAGTTAAGGATGAGGACGGCCTTAGACTTCTTCCGACGGCGTTCATGTTAGGAACGTCAACGAAATAGAAAAATTAACATTTCAATTAGATCATGTCATGAAATCCTGACATCGCATGTTGAAATGCATCTTGTTGCCGCCAAGTTCGTCCAATGGCTCATCAGTTATAATATTACTGGGATTTAAAAAAATGTATCATTATATTTATCACTTTTGCTGGTGGAAAGCTTCTAAAATGACAAAATGGTGCATAGAAAAATTTTACTTGTGGATAATGAAGTTAAACATTCCACCAACCAGAATCAAATTCGCATCAGGCCGACGAGAACGTTGACAGACGGCACTGTTTAGAGGCCAGTGACTTATCTAGAAATTACGCAGTGCGTAATTACATTACCCGGATACTGATAGAAAAGACCGGTACAAGATATCTCAGGGACGCTGAAATAAAAGTTTGATAAAGTAATAGCCGTTTGAACACTAGTAGCGTTCGTTCAGCTGTGGCTACCAAACTATTTGTCGGCAACTCTCCTTCGCTGCAGCCTGAAAAAGTTCTAAAATGCAGCATAATTAATTGATGTGTGGAATTAATAAAAAAGGAAAGTACATTGTTAATTTAAACACGTCAATTGTAATTAATTTAGCGTAACTATATAATAAAAAGTCATAGATACGAGAGTGACTCTTGCATTTTGTGAAACAACCATCGGAAACAAACGAGAGAGAGAAAGAGAGAGAGAGAGAGAGAGAGAGAGAGCTCACAGCTCCTGCTTTAATACACTACTGGCCATTAAAATTGCTACACCATGAAGATGACGTGCTACAGATGCGAAATTTAACCGACAGGAAGAAGATGGTGTCGTATGCAAATGATCAGCTGTTCACACAAGATTGGCGCCGGTGCCGACACCTACAACATGCTGACATGGGGAAAGTTTCAAACCGATATCCCATACACAAACAGCAGTTGACCAGCGTTGCCTGGTGAAACGTTGTTGTGATGCCTGGTGTAAGAAGGAGAAATGCGTACCATCACGTTTCCGACTTTGATAAAGATCGGATTGTAGCCTATCGCGATTGCGGTTTATCGTATCGCGGCAATGCTGCCCGCGTTGGTCGAGATCCAATGACTGTTAGCAGAGTATGATCTCGGTGGGTTCAGGAGTGTAATACGGAACGCCGTGCTGGATCCCAACGGCCTCATATCACTACCAGTCGAGATGACAGGCATCTTATCCGCATGGCTGTAACGGATCGTGCAGCCACGTCTCGATTCCTGAGTCAACAGATGGGGACGTTTCCAAGACAACAACCGTCTGCACGAACAGTTCAACGACGTTTGCAGCAGCATGGACAATGAGCTCGGAGACCATGGCTGCGATTACCCTTGACGCTGCCTGCGATGGTGTACTCAACGACGAACCTGGGTGCACGAATGGCAAAACGTCATTTTTTCGGATGAATCCAGGTTCTGTTTACAGTATCATGATGGTCGCATCCGTGTTTGGCGACATCGCGGTGAACGCACATTGGAAGCGTGTATTCGTCATCGCCATACTGGCGTATCACCCGGCGTGATGGTATGGGGTGCCATTGGTTATACGTCTCGGTCACCTCTTGTTCGCATTGACGGCACTTTGAACAGTGGTCGCTACATTTCAGATGTGTTACGATGCGTGGCTCTACCCTCCATTCGATTCTTGCGAAACCCTACGTTTCAGCAGGGCAATGCACGACCGCATGTTGCAGGTCCCGTACGGACCTTTCTGGATACAGAAAATGTTCGACTGTTGCTCTGGCCAGCACATTCTCTCACCAATTGAAAACGTCTAGTCAATGGTGGCCGAGCAAATGGCTCGTCAGAATAATCCAGTCACTACTCTTGATGAACTGTGGTATCGTGTTGAAGCTGCATGTGCAGCTGTACCTGTACACGTCATCCATGCTCTGTTTGACTCAATCCCCAGGCGTATCAAGGCTGTTATTACGGCCAGAGATGGTTGTTCTGGATACTGATTTCTCTGGATCTATGCACCCAAATTGCACGTAAATGTGATCACATGTCAGTTCTAGTATAATATATTTGTCCAATGAATACCCGTTTATCATCTGCATTTCTTCTTGGTGTAGCAATTTTAATGGCCAGTAGTATATAATCCAGAGACAAATTACGGTGACTGCCTTTAACTTCCTTTACAGTTTCGACACATAAACATTTCACTGGATCATTCTTTACCGGAACAGCAAAAAAATACATTCCTTACATTAAATCATTACCTTTTCTCCTTACTTTACAGTCGCCGGCCGAAGTGGCCGTGCGGTTAAAGGCGCTGCAGTCTGGAACCGCAAGACCGCTACGGTCGCAGGTTCGAATCCTGCCTCGGGCATGGATGTTTGTGATGTCCTTAGGTTAGTTAGGTTTAACTAGTTCTAAGTTCTAGGGGACTAATGACCTCAGCAGTTGAGTCCCATAGTGCTCAGAGCCAGCCTTACTTTACACATTTATTTATATAGAGAAAATTTATTATTAATGTATTTTAGCCTTAATTAATAAATTTGGGCATATTCTATTAATTATTCAAAAATGCAACATTTCAGAGTTAAGCCCAGAAAGAGCTTCGTCTCGCAATCGCTGAAAAGCCTTTGAACTGAAGAAATGATAACGAAAAGTTCGTTAATAGAATCACAACTGGTGATGGGATTTGAGTCTACGGTTGTGGTGTTGAGACCATTGTTCACTCTTCACAAAGGATCGGGAAAGGTTCTGCAAGACTAAAAAAGCTCGTCAGGTCACTTTGCAACACTTATATCGATTAGAAGTAGGTTTATATTATGTAACTGTATATCTGTAATTAAGAAGTGTTCATTATTTGTTAGTTAAGGTCTTTGATTTGTGATAGGAAATTTAGAGTTCTGTAAAGTATATATGGAAAAAGCTAAATGATATTTTAAAACAATGAATTTTTATAATATGCGTATTTTCATAAGTAAACAATATGTATTGGAAGCTGGTTCATGCTTGGGGCAGTTGTATTGTAAAATGTTAAAGATGTAGGGAAGTCCCTTCACAACGGAAGTGGAATGCGCGATGTAAAAGGTGGTTTTGGCAGTCGAACTGGGCGACTCCTTGGTGTGAACGGTACGCAGTCAGTGGCTAGCCGTTGCACAGTACACATCGACGGTGCCAAGGGAGGCAACTGGAAGCCGCTTTGCAATGAATTTTGCCTCGGATGTGGATTTGGCTGTCTCTCGGTTTTCTCGGCAATAACAAATGACTCTAATACGTTAAAAATCAGTCGCAAAGAAGAAATTTTATAGAGCATTCAAACATCAAGAGCCGTGAGTATAGTTAGCCGCCATGTCGCTTGCCATCATAACTTCGTCACTGCTCCACAAACATCATACATACAGATATTTATCAGAACATGGACCAGTTAATTTGTGTGAGTGATTTCAATGATAATCCAAATGCTATAAATCTGTGTTTGGAACCATATCTTCTATCCCGATCACGAACCTATGCAGGGCCCTCTCCTAAGTGATACTGAAAATGAGTATCCTGTTTCAGTTGTACTATTATTGATTATTTATGTTTGTCAGATGTTCAAGGAATAGCAAAAGGTGAAGTCAAAACCAAAAAAGTGAAGTTAGTTAGAAATCTGCTAAAGTACTCTCAGTTTATTACAGAGTATCGTTTTGCAAAAATACAGTGCCAGATTGTATAAATGTTACTGTCTAAAATACCTAATTCACAGGTGATGAAAAGTGCAAAAAGTCAAACTCATTTGAAAAATAATGTAGTCTTGATCACTATCAAGAACCATTTTTTGAAGTTAATTGAGCTCAGTGTTGAATAATTTGAATTGAAAAGTAAAATATAAACTATTCTAAGTGAAGTAAGAATTAACTTTGGTTGAATTAGCCTTTGCCACTGTAACAATCGTAGAACTTGACTAGAGACACTATACTAGTTTATAGGTCCCCATCATATTTTTCACATATTAGGAATAATAATAGGACTATTATTGCTACTAAGGAAATTGATATATTTCTATAAATGGGAGTATAAACAGTGTATTTGTGATATTAATTGTTTTTATTAGTGGTTGTTACATGTCAGTTAGGTCAGAAGCCCCTCCTGTCTAATTTTAGTTCTGCACTTCTTGCAGTAACATTTCAGAACTGATTCAAGTAATGATTTTGAGTGTAGCTCTTAGTAGTGTCAGTGTGGTACAATTTTGCTTCCTATGGTTACTAGTATGTGCTGTATTGGTGACTGCTGCTACACACAGCTGAGAGTGCCCTTGTCAGTTTGTATCCTATATGCTATTCGAAAGGAAATCTTAATGAAAGTCACTTCAGTAACTAGTATTCAGTTTTCTTAAACATATATTTCCAAATGAATGTGCCTATTCGTAGCTGAATTTTACTACTTTCATTAACCCCCAAAGTTTGAAGTCTGTACAGTTTTTCTACTAATTGCAATACAGTCAAAACTATGGTCCGATACCTTTATCCATTAGATACACGTACGGTCAAATTTCCCAAATCCTCTCAGAGGGTAAGTTATAAGTTCAAATGTCAAAGTCATGCTGATAGTTTTCTTTGACTTTGAAGGATTAGTTCATCATGAACTCGTGCCACAGCGACAAACTGTTAATCGATGGTACTATGGGGACGTGTTGCGACGCCTGCGAGAAAATGTGAAATTTTCCTGAAATGGGGCGAGACAATTCATGGCTCTTGTATGACGACAATGCACCAGCACATTCACTCTTGTTGGTGCGTGGCTATTGCACAAAAAACGAAATCACTGTGCTGCCTCTTCCTCCGTAATCTCCACACCTGGCACCTGTGGACTTCTTTTACTTCTAAATTTGAAAACTCCGTCGAAAGGACGAAGATTTGCAACGACAGGCGAGATAAAAGACAATTCGTAGACGGCACTTCGGGCGATCCACGAATAGGCATACCGAGACTGCTTCCGGAAGTGGAAACGGAGCTGGGAGCGGTGTACGAATTGTGGAGGAGAGTGTTTCGAAGGAGCCCATGCAATATAAGTAAAAAGAAAGCGTAGAAAAATGTTGTGGGTAAAGTTCTGGAATTTGTTTAACAGACCGCTTATCGTGGTTACTGGCACTGCAACGGAATTAACGTAAGGGCTGGTCACACACATGTTCCATCAAGGACACATGTGGGAATCTCAACATCGCACAGACAGTTCATAGAGGTACGTACCTTGTATGGAAGTGCATTGTCGTGTTTAAAAATGACATCACGATAGTGACGTATGAGAGGCAACATAACATGAAAACTTAGGGTCTCCATGACATACGACTGTTTCGGCAGAGTTCCCATAAGCACCACCAGCCGTTATCTGCAGCCATATTCGATGAGTTCCCACACCATGGCTCCACGAGTGACACCGCTGTGTTTGTCCAAAACATTGAGAGAACAGGACTTCTCTCCAGGTCGCCGACATACTAGCCGGCCGTTTTTCCAGTCTCAGCAATATAATTAATAAAACAATACCGCGCGGGGGTAGCCGAGCGGTCTGGGGCGCTGCAGTCATGGACTGTGCGGCTGGTCCCGGCGGAGCTTCGAGTCCTCCCTCGGGCATGGGTGTGTGTGTTGTCCTTAGCGTAAGTCAGTTTAAGTTAGTTTAATTAGTGTGAAAGTCCAGGGACCGATGACCTCAGTAGTTTGGTCCCATAAAACCTTACCACAAATTTCCGATAAATGCGCCACCGATTATTTCAAAGCCTTCTACGAGTGTTAGATAATTCTTCTTCCTTATGATACTTCTCCGACGTTAACTATTTGATGTTGTTGCGGTCTTCAGTCCAGAGACTGGTTTGATGCAGCTCTCCATGCTACTCTATCCTGTGCAAGCTTCTTCATCTCCCAGTACCTACTGCAACCTACATCCTTCTGAATCTCCTTAGTGTATTCATTTATTGGTCTCCGTCTAAGATTTTTACCTTCCGCGCTGCCCTCCAATGCTAAATTTGTGATCCCTTGATGCCTCAGAACATGTCCTACCAACCGATCCCTTCTTCTAGTCAAGTTATGCCACAAATTTCTCTTCTCCCCAGTTCTATTCAACACCTCCTCATCAGTTATGTGATCTACCCATCTAATCTTCAGCATCGTTCTGTAGCACCACATTTCGAAAGCTTCTATTCTCTTTTTGTCTAAACTATTTATCACACACGTTTCACTTCCATACATGGCTACACTCCATAGAAATACTTTCAGAAAAGACTTCCTGACACTTAAATCTATACTCGATGTTAACAAATTTCTCTTCTTCAGAAACGCTTTCCTTGCCATTGTCAGTCTACATTTTATATCTCCTCTATTCCGACCATCCTCAGTTATTTTGCTCCCCAAATATCAAAACTCATTTACTACTATTTTAAGCCTCTTATTTCCTGATCTAATAGCCTCAGCATTACCGATTTAATTCGACTACATTCCATTATCCTCGTTTTGCTTTTTTTGGTGTTCATCTTATATACTCCTTTCAAGACACCGTCCATTCTGTTCAACTGCTCTTCCAGGTCCTGTGCTGTCTCTGACAGAATTACAATCTCATCGGCGAACCTCAAGTTTTTATTTCTTCTCCATGGATTTTAATACCTACTCCGAATTTTGTTTCCTTTACTGCTTGCTCAATATACAGACTGAATAACATCGGGGATAGGCTACATCCCTGTCTCACTCCCTTCCCAGCCACAGCTTCCCTTTCATGCCCCTCGACTGTTATAACTCCCATCTGGTTTCTGTACAAATTGTAGATAGCCTTTCGCTGCCTATATTTTACCCCTGCCACCTTCAGAATTTGAAAGAGAGTATTCCAGTCAACATTGTCAAAACTTTCTCTAAGTCTACAAATGCTAGAAATGTAGGTTTGCCTTTCTTTAATCTATTTTCTAAGATAAGTCGTAGGGTCAGTATTGCCTCACGTGTTCCAACGTTTCTACGGAATCCAAACTGATCTTCCCCGAGGTCGGCTTCTATCAGTTTTTCCATTCGTCTGTAAAGAACTCGTGTTAGTATTTTGCAGCCATGGCTATTTGATACACACATAAAAACTATAAACCCAGATCACAATGTAATGCCAAATTGCAGCATTTACACACCTGAAGCCTTCACTGGATCTATAAAGATTTAAAATACGTTACCATATTTGGCTGTTTTGAATTATAGAATGAATGATTCGTCATTTCGCCATTTGCATACACTTGTACACAGGCAGCTGCTATCAACGTGTGGTGGCTATCTAGGGCTTTGTGCGAACTAAAAAAAAATCTGTATTTGATTCGTATTTCACAAGAATGGAGCAACATTTGAGTATAGATATAACTCTTTATAGCTTGTGTGGTGGAGAGTTCATTTATACTCCTGTGTCGTTCCAATGCGTCTGCAATTTAAAGGTAACGTTGATTTTCCCTCTCACATGAAGCTCATGATGATGATCATGTGCTGAGAAAAGCTAGTAATGTATGACAAATAAATGAAATGAAGGTGGATTCAATATAAAATTTAAAACTGTTGAATGGGGTAAGTGGTTGTACCAGAAGCAAAACTTCAGATTTTTCGCCTTACGTACCTTTTGTGTTAGCTCAGTAAACTTTCTTCGCCGTCAAACACCGATCTCCGTTACTTAAAGATAGATTTACTGATATCTGTATTGAAGTAGGAATAATAGTGCGAAAGTTTGTTTCTCGAGTCTGAGTTATCTGCAGCAGCTGCCACGTTGACTAATTGCAGTTTTATCTTAGTTCTACAAAATGGGAAAAAAGTCCAAAGGTTACTCTTGTCACGGTTCGGGTGTTCTTAATTTGCAGCTGTTCTGTGAGACAGACTCATAATTACGCGGTGATAACCTCTGTGGTTTACTGCAGTAGCGTGCTGTAGTAGGCGACATGGTAGCACAAATCTCTCTCCATGCAGACAGTAATAAATGTCTTTTGCTCTGGCGAACAGCCATATACAGATTTCTTTTCGCGGCTGCGTTATTAATACCCCATACTGTCACAATTAATGAGGCATCAAAAAATTATATGACTGTCGGTGTGCTTTAAACACGGTAACACGAAATCCGCATCATTCGTTAATCTGTTTCAGAACAGCAGAACTCGTGTAAAGCTACTGGCCACAGACAGATACAGCTTCGCAAGAGGGAGGAAAAAAATAGTGCCGAGACGAATAAGTCAGCTGCTGAAATTCGCCGCTCCCTTGCCGCCTGGCCGTAAAGTGCTTTACGATCTTGGTGTCGGCGCGGTGTTGAACAAAGGGAGTACGCAAACTGCTTGAGGGTTCAGGAGATCGCGTTACATGCCAACGTATTTTGCAGCAAAGCCTTCTTAGCTACAGAAGCAGGGTGTAGAAACGTCAGCCATATCCACTTATCAAGAATAGCTAACGTGTGATAACGTATGTTAGATGTACAACGAGTGAATGTGAGTAGAAACCCTTATATATTGCCAGAGAAATTGCACTTTACAGAACTCAAATTTTTTCTTCCGTTTTTCTCGTTATTTTTTAGTTGCAGTTTGTTTATAGTTAGGCATTCCTTCGAACCGATGTTAGTTGCCTCTGAAGTTCTTCTAGGAAATTAATATTGTCTGGCCATATTTTAGGTAAAAATCATTATTTCCGTTGGCGTTAGACCATCAACACGCATCGTTAGGCGATAGGCGGAAGTAAAATCTGACAGGTTATCATATTACTCATAATACAAATTATTTTGAATATCAAGTGTGAGTTAAAAGCAGTGGAGTCGGTAATATTGGCAGCGCGTGCAGTACTATACTAGGAAGATAGTTAACAGCAGTTGTACGGCAGTACTTGCAATACTTATTACGCGCTCGTGTTATCTTGGTACATATCCTCCCCACCTCTGAATCGACAGAGGTTGGATGATATCAGAAGACCAATGTCTTCTGGCTCCTTGCTGCCAATAGTAGCAGTCAGATAGTGAGGCGTGATATAACATTCAAACAGGCATTACTGAAAACTGTGTTTCATTACGCTCGTGTGTAATTTATATCGTGATAGGTAGAGGAGGGTTCAAATGGTTCAAATGGCTTGAGCACTATGGGACATAACATCTGAGGATATCAGTGCCCTAGAACTTAGAACTACTTAAACCTAACTAACCTAAGGACATCACACACATCCATGCCCGAGGAAGGATTCGAACTTGCCACCGTAGCGGTCGCGTGGTTCCAGACTGTAGCGCCTAGAACCGCTCGGCCACTCCGGCCGGCAGTAGAGGAGGGTTTTTATGTAGTATCGACTTCCGAAATATGTAAATATTAATGTAATGAAAATCAGTAAAATACTTAAGAAAATATGTAATATCACGAAAATATTTTATTGAATATTTAACGTAATACTGTAATATCAGCTGAATTCAGCATCTGAATTACACTGTAATTTATTTATTATCTTAATACACAGCACTTTTAAAACTACCAGAAACACCAAAGCTGATTAAGAAGGTGAATTTTACGTTATTTAATTTTTTATTTTGAAAGGCTATGCTGTACTAAAAGAAGAAAAGTATTTAATATAACGTCTGTTTATTAAAATATGCATTTCCACTGAAATTACTGCTGTACCCTACTTTACCTTTCATTTTGAAATGCAGTGAACAGCCAGGTATTTCTCCAAATTCTGCAGTCAAACCATGTCGTCGATCAAAAAGAATGTTTTTGTAGGAGGAAAATGATCTCCCCACATTACAGGAAAGTGCAAATGTTAGAGAATGACATATTCCTGGAGAGGCTGGCCACCGGAGTGTCTTCTTCTCCCTCCCCCCCCCCCCCCCCCAGATACTTGAAAAGTCGAGCAGCCTGAATTTCGTGCCAAAATAAAAAAAAGAAAACTTTAACCGAGCAGGCCTTGGAGGCCCAACGATATCGACCGGCCGCCATGTCATCCTCACTATTAGACGTCATCAGATGCGGATACGAAGGGTCATGTGATCAACACATTGCTCTCCCGACTGTTGTCAGTTTTCGTGACCTTTTCAGTCAAGTGGCACCTCAATTGGCCTTACAAGGGCTGAGTGTACCCCGCTTGCCAACAGCAATCGGCAGACCCATCCAAGCGCTAGCCAAGCCCGACAGTGCATAACTTCGTTGATCTGGCGGGAACCGGTGTTACCACTGTGGCAAGGCCGTTGGTTTCCTGTCACAATAGCGTCAAAAGTATTCAGTACCCTCTGCCTGATATCACCTCTAATGTCAGCTTGCGCGTGCGGCTGGTCCCGGCGGAGATTCGAGTCCTCCCTCGGGCATCGGTGTGTGTGTTTGTCCTTAGGATAATTTAGGTTAAGTAGTGTGTAAGCTTAGGGACTAGAGATGGGCAAAACTGTTCTTTTCAGAGATCGGATCAGAACTGTTCACTCCCTGAAATGAATTAGCTCTTTTTCATGACTCACCACTCATTTACAATAGAAAATAAATGGAAGGCACATTGCCCTTTAAACTTGGTTTATTCCAGTACTATACCTGTATTTTGATCTTATTTGATCCTATTTTGAAGTAACATAGATAATGAGTAAGAATTTTGTATTGTTTATTGAAATTTCCACGATATGACAAAGTTTTTGATTATTGATTTATTTTGCACTATCGTGGTTTTTTGGGTGATCAGAAAATGTTGTAACTTGAGATTTACATTAACAATATATTTGGGTATAATGTATTGAAATTTCATTAACCTCATACAAATACATCGCAAGCCATATATTTTTAAAGTGAACGTTTCCTTCCGAAGATGCCTAAAATCGCAAAATCCGTACCAGAATAAGAAAAAAATATATAAATTTGACTGTAAAACGAAAGTGCTGCATATAGCCTTACGCAGAATACAACAAGGAAAATATTGGTGTATCACATTTTGCGATACGTTTTTCGGTTCGCTCGTAATTAAAGTGTAAATTCGAGTGTCCATAATAAAAATCCTATAGTAAGAGGAGTCGTCAGGAACCTAATCTGATCAGTTTAAACAAATAAAAATAAAATAAAAACAAATGATGTATACATAACATAATAATGTAATATACATAGCGGTATTACTACGAAGAACAATATCCAGTAGAGACGAACTCCGATGCAGAAGCACTGAGTCGAGCAGGTCGAGCCGCGAGCTGTATTACTGCGTGAGCTAAGACCGCAGAGACCAGAGTGACACCTGAGTTGCTTTGCTCAACGCTCTGGCTAGAGTCGAGAACGGTGGGGTGAGCATTGAGTGGGCGAGTTCCGAGGGTGGGGGGAGCGGTGAACGGCCACCACTCACCCGCTCTGAGACAAATCGTCCGTTCCCTTGCGAGCAGGTTGTTGCAAGTAGTTCCTATGTTATCCGCTAGGTGGCTCTCTGTCCTGTTGCTCGCATCAACTGCCCAGAGGGCAGGACGTGCGACTGAAACGATCGCCGACAGAGTGCGATGGGAAGTTAAGCTGGGCCAGACACTGCACGCGGCAGACGACAGAGACGGCACGGCATATGTGAAATACAAAATCGAATGGGGCACTGCACAATGCAGGCAGCCAAGGTAGAAGCAGGGCAGAGGCCGGCGCTGGCTGTGTTGTGTGGCGTGCACTGTGCTGTGACCAGCAGAGGCGCTGCTGATATGCTCCGTCTCTCTCTCTCTCTCTCTCTCTCTCTCTCTCTCTGCCGTGGGAAACGTTTGGAGCAATCGTTCTTTTTTTCTGAATCACTGATTGTTCACTCCTTTGAAAGATTCAACTCTATGAATCAGTTCAAGAGCGGATCCCCCATCTCTATTAGGGACTGATGACCTTAGCAGTTAAGTCCCATAAGACTTCACATACATATGAACATTTTTTTGTCAGCTTGCGCCTGACATTCCGAACCTTTTCCAACGGTTTCTTCAAAAGCAAACCGATAGATTCTAATTCTTTAATGCTGCTGGCAAGGAAGCCGAAGTTGCTATGTATGTACGCCAGAGCATTATTTATTTTAATTTCAGTGAAAGCATTTTGCGCCTGTCGTATTGAACGCGACGATTCTCTCGGAAATGAATCACTCATTGATTTCAAGGCTTGAATTACCTCAGGTCCCAGCACCTTCAGACGGCCATTCACAAACCGCTCTATTGCTGCTGATTTGCGCTTTTCAACACTTTTCTTGCCCTTTTCCCAACTAATATACTGCAATGGCTGAAGAGCAAGAGGAAGACTCCGTATTTCTAGAGTTCCGAGTAGCGTTTGACACAGTACCGCACAGCAGATTGTCAACGAAAGTAAGAGCATATCGAACAGATTTCGAGATATATGAGTGGGTCGAAAGTACACTCCTGGAAATTGAAATAAGAACACCGTGAATTCATTGTCCCAGGAAGGGGAAACTTTATTGACACATTCCTGGGGTCAGATACATCACATGATCACACTGACAGAACCACAGGCACATAGACACAGGCAACAGAGCATGCACAATGTCGGCACTAGTACAGTGTATATCCACCTTTCGCAGCAATGCAGGCTGCTATTCTCCCATGGAGACGATCGTAGAGATGCTGGATTTAGTCCTGTGGAACGGCTTGCCATGCCATTTCCACCTGGCGCCTCAGTTGGACCAGCGTTCGTGCTGGACGTGCAGACCGCGTGAGACGACGCTTCATCCAGTCCCAAACATGCTCAATGGGGGACAGATTCGGAGATCTTGCTGGCCAGGGTAGTTGGCTTACACCTTCTAGAGCACGTTGGGTGGCACGGGATACATGCGGACGTGCATTTTCCTGTTGGAACAGCAAGTTCCCTTGCCAGTGTAGGAATGGTGGAACGATGGGTTCGATGACGGTTTGGATGTACCGTGCAATAATCAGTGTCCCCTCGACGATCACCAGTGGTGTACGGTCAGTGTAGGAGATCGCTCCCCACACCATGATGCCGGGTGTTGGCCCTGTGTGCCTCGGTCGTATGCAGTCCTGATTGTGGCGCTCACCTGCACGGCGCCAAACACGCATACGACCATCATTGGCACCAAGGCAGAAGTGACTCTCATCGCTGAAGACGACACGTCTCCATTCGTCCCTCCATTCACGCCTGTCGCGACACCACTGGAGGCGGGCTGCACGATGTTGGGGCGTGAGCGGAAGACGGCCTAACGGTGTGCGGGACTGTAGCCCAGCTTCATGGAGACGGTTGCGAATGGTCCTCGCCGATACCCCAGGAGCAACAGTGTCCCTAATTCGCTGGGAAGTGGCGGTGCGGTCCCCTACGGCACTGCGTAGGATCTTACGGTCTTGGCGTGCATCCGTGCGTCGCTGCGGTCCGGTCCCAGGTCGACGGGCACGTGCACCTTCCGCCGACCACTGGCGACAACATCGATGTACTGTGGAGACCTCACGCCCCACGTGTTGAGCAATTCGGCGGTACGTCCACCCGGCCTCCCGCATGCCCACTATACGCCCTCGCTCAAAGTCCGTCAACTGCACATACGGTTCACGTCCACGCTGTCGCGGCATGCTACCAGTGTTAAAGACTGCGATGGAGCTCCGTATGCCACGGCAAACTGGCTGACATTGACGGCGGCGGTGCACAAATGCTGCGCAGCTAGCGCCATTCGACGGCCAACACCGCGGTTCCTGGTGTGTCCGCTGTGCCGTGCGTGTGATCATTGCTTGTACAGCCCTATCGCAGTGTCCGGTGCAAGTATAGTGGGTCTGGCACACCGGTGTCAATGTGTTCTTTTTTCCATTTCCAGGAGTGTATCTTATGTAATAGAACACAGTGCGTTGTACTCGACCGCGCGTGTTCATCAGAGACAAAGACTTCGTCAGGAGTGCCCCAGGGAAGCGTGATAGGACCGTTACTGTTTTCTGTACACACAAATAATCTGTCGAACAGGATGGACAGCAATCAGTGGTTGTTTGCTGATGATACTGTGGTGTACGGGAAACCTTCGTCAATGAGTGACCATAGGATATAAGATGACTTAGATAAAATTTCTGCTTGGTGTGATGAATAGCAGCTAGCTCTAAATGCAGAAAAATATGAGTTAGTGCGTGGTAGTAGGTAAACCAAACCCGTGATGTTCGAATACAGCATTAGTAGTGTGCCGCTTGGCACAGACACGTCATTTAAATATCTGGGCGTAACGCTGCAAAGCGATATGAAAATGGTTCAAATGGCTCTGCGCACTATGGGACTTAACATCTGAGGTCATCAGTCCCCTAGAACTTAGATCTACTTAAACCTAACTAACCTAAGGAGATCACACACATCCACGCCCGCGGCAGGATTCTAACCTGCGACCGTAGCGGTCGTGCGGTTCCAGAGTGAAGCGCCTAAAACCGCTCGGCCACACCGGCCGGCTACATGAAATGGAACGGGCATATTATGACTGTAGTAGCAAAGGCGAATATCGACTTTGGTTTAATGGGAGAATTTTGGGAAAGCGTGGTTCATCTGTAAAGGAGAACGCATATAGGACACTAGTGCGACCAACTCTCGACTGCTGCTGGAGTGTTTTGGGATCCGCACCAGGCCGGGTTAAAGGAAGGCGCTGAAGCATTTCAGAGGCAGGCTGCTTGAATTGTTGCCGGTAGATTCGAACAAAATGCAAGTATGAGCCTAATCTGGAAAGTAAGGTTACAAGAACTTTTCGAAGTACAAAAGATGAAGGTGCTTTTAACAAAATTTACATGCATTATAGTATAGGGCTTGCACTATTTTTCCTCATAATCGTCATTTACCTCAATACATTTTGTCATCCTTGGGACGAGTTTTTTGATTCCTGAGTCACAGGGTCTCCCGCCGCCTTCTTTAGCCAGTTCTTCACTTCGCTTTTCACCTCGTCAACGTCGGAAAAGTGTTTTCCACGAAGGTGTTCCTTCAACTTCAGTTTAGTGAGCAGATGATAGTTACTAGGTGCGTGATTGGGGCTGTGAGAGGGGTGGCTTAAAGCTTCGCAACCAAACTATGTGAACAATTCTTGTGTTGCATGAGAGGTGTCTGGACAGGCGTTATCATGAAGAAGACTGACTCCCGTTCTCAGCATCCCGCGACGTTTGTTTTGTATAACTCTGCAAAGTTTGTTCGCAGCTCATGGTCTAGTGTCTACCGATGCTGCCTCTGGATCACGGCGTCCCGGGTTCGATTCCCGGCCGGGTAGAGGTTTTCTCTGCCCGGGAACTGGGCGCTTGTGTTGTCCTCATCATTTCACCATCATCATCATTCGTGAAATCGGCTAAATTGGACTGTGTAAAGATTGGGACTTTGTACGGGCGCTGATGATCGTGTAGTTGAGCGCCCCACAAACCACACATCATCATCAAACATCTGCGAAGTTCCTAGAATGAAATTTTCACTCTACAGCGGAGTGTGCGCTGATATGAAACTTCCTGGCAGATTAAAACTGTGTGCCAGACCGAGACTCGAACTCGGGACCTTTGCCTACGAAGTTTCTTCATGGTCTCTCAATATCTTGCAGCATTTATTGTTTCACCTCTTCCCAAAAAATCAACGAGCAGAACCCCTTTTCTGCCCCAGAACAATGACACCATGATTTTCGTCGTTGTTTCCTGAGTTTTGGATTTTTTGGCTGAAGGAAAATGAGTATGGCGCCACTGCATTGATTGTCGTTTGCTCTCTGTGGTACGGTGATAAGTCCAACTTTCATTTCCTTTCACTACTGAGTTCAGAAAAGCCTCGCCTTCATTCTCAAAACGATCAAGAAATTCGCGAGCGGCACTGACTCTATGCATTTTGTGTGCTTCGCTAAGCATCTTGGGGACCCATCGCGCACAGTTTGCGGAAGTTTAGTCCATTAGTTACGATTTCATGAACAATTCACGAAACGTTTCGACAAACTGCATGCGGGTTGTCAATTGTCGAACGGCGATCAGAGAGAAGATGTTCTTCCATTTTCAGCACCATATCATCTATCACAATAGACGGCCTTCCGCTTCTGTCTTCATCGTGAATTTCCGTCCTCCCAAAATTGAATTTCCGTACCCATTTCGTCACATGTTGCCTCCACATGACGTCCTCTCCATAAACTGAAACAATTTCGCGATGAATCGCAGCGGCATTCATATCCTTAGCATTTAGTTAGCGAATTACAGCACGCACTTTGCTCTTGACGGGAGCCGGAATGAGAACGCTCATTTCTAACACTCAGCACAATACTAATCGACGAGCTACTGAGTGTTGGGAATGCTCGTTCCTGTCGCTGGCTTCCCGCTAACGGCAGTGGTGCCAACTTCCCCCAGGATATTCCAGGTTAAAGCTACATGCCTTGTAACCTTAGTTTCCGCATAACCCTCGTATTGCGGAGATACGGTACGACTATAGCTGACAACATATAATGGAAAAATTCGTTTATGAAGTTTTGTGTGTTTTTTTTAAATCTGCCTTAAAAACATTTGTTACTTAGATGATTTCACTGCTTTATTCTTTTTGTGAGCGTCACTGTGTAGGTGTATGTATTGCTGAAGTTGGGACTTGATGGAGCAACCGTTCTGCTTAATGCACGCTCGACATAGAAGAATCCATCAGTAGTGAAAACGTTTTCCCGCTTACCCTAGGATCTTAAGTAATATGATAATTCTGGTATAACATGAGGCATCGTGAACACAAACATTCATTAAACGTTAAGAAGGACTTATTGACATTTTTCTGGGCTCATGGAGTCATTAGTTCCACACTGGCAAACGTACCTAGCGGTCCAGAAAATTGCTTTGCCTCACTGCCAGTCTCAACAGAACACAAATCCCTTTATTAAACGCAATAATAGCTACTACAGTGCTACACTCAGTGTTGTTACTGTATCTGCCATGCTTTTCAAAACTGAAATACCAGCTCACAGAAAAATAAGCCGAAAGCCGTTCATAATCCAAGACAAAGTACAATGAACCATTAGAACGTCATTTTAAGAGATAATTTACTTCCTGTCTTTAGTTTTCAGGTAGGTCGGATTGAGACATTTTATCTAAGGGAGTGGCTTACCGAGGGTTTAGGGAAATATGAAAAAGGTTAAAAAGCGGTAATACATAACTTTGGTAGCATAAAGTTAAAATATGAGAAAAAACATGCAGTTATAGAGAAATATGTAAAAATATGCAACAACAAAACGAAATATATAAACACCAGTAACACAATTTGTGAACACGCAGTTTGCACGCTCCTAGGAGCGAAGAAAAAGTATATGCAATTATATAAAAATCTGGGCTTTGGTAATAATTTAACATTACTGAACATGTCTATACCGTGATTATGATTTACCTTCGAGTACACGAAACGTTTACGCAACCCGAAGCGTCGTGTGTCAGTTGCGCTGCTGTAGACAACTGCTAGGAAGTACAAAGCACAGCTGTGGGAGCCATTCTCTTACATCTAATGGGTGCGCAAAATACAACTGACCCAGAAAACATACCATGCACGTTAAGACAGGCAACCCAATTTACGTCATCTCCACATGTAGCGTGGATAGCGTAATCTGAGTTGCCTCTCTTAAGGTGCATGAAATATTTTGCTGAACAATTTCACTGTCCTCTGTGTACACTTATACTCTACAAGCTACTCTATGGTTCCACATTCCGACATAACTGTCGTAAACGAATGTGACTATCATATCAGTTAAACATTTATTTAACGCTACAATAGTGAAGCCATAGTCACAGTAAATAAATTTTTTCTTAAAGAAAAGGGGGGAGGGTTATGTTACCAGTTTCAACGAACTACGTCGTCATTCTCAAATGCAAAACATCAGTGGAGAATATATCATGGGGATTATGATCATACATCTGACAACAATTACGTAAAATAATAGGACCAGGCAACCGAGGCAACGTTAGCACAACTAAGTCACTAAAAGTTATGCACATGCTTGCCCAACCGTTCATTCCATGTCGTAATGTAGAATAGATAAAAACTACACCAGGGTAAAAACTGTCAAAAATTCTTGCAATGTGTCCTGCTGTGACACAACGATCGTATGGGTGATATATATTCACAAGTCTGAAAATTGAACACATATATGTATATTTAATCATTATCATGGCGCAAACTCCAATGAAATAAGCACTTACGGTAAGGTTATTATATTTTTATCCCATGAGAGTTTGCGCTATGATAATGATTAAATATACGTATATGCAAAATATAGTCACAGCTGCAAAATACTAACACGAATTCTTTACAGACGAATGGACAAACTAGTAGAAGTCGACCTCGGGGAAGATCAGTTTGGATTCCGTAGAAATACTGGAACACGTGAGGCAATACTGACCTTACGACTTATCCTAGAAGAAAGATTAAGGAAAGGCAAACCTACGTTTCTAGAATTTGTAGACTTAGAGAAAGCTTTTGACAATTTTCACTGGAATACTCTCTTTCAAATTCTAAAGGTGGCAGGGGTAAAATACAGGGAGCGAAAGGCTATTTACAATTTGTACAGAAACCAGATGGCAGTTATAAGAGTCGGGGGACATGAAAGGGAAGCAGTGGTTGGGAAGGGAGTAAGACAGGGTTGTAGCCTCTCCCCGATGTTATTCAATCTGTATATTGAGCAAGCAGTAAAGGAAACAAAAGAAAAATTCGGAGTAGGTATTAAAATCCATGGAGAAGAAATAAAAACTTTGAGATTTGCCGATGACATTGTAATTCAGTCAGAGACAGCAAAGGACTTGGAAGAGCAGTTGAATGGAATGGACAGTGTCTTGAGAGGAGTATATAAGATGAACATCAACAAAAGCAAAACGAGGGTAATGGAATGTAGTCGAATTAAGTCGGGTGATGCTGAGGGAATTAGGTTAGGAAATGAGACACTTAAAGTAGTAAAGGAGTTTTGCTATTTGAGGAGCAAAATAACTGAAGATGGTCGAAGTAGACAGGATATAAAATGTAGACTGGCAATGGCAAGAGCGTTTCTGAAGAAGAGAAATTTGTTAACATCGAGTATAGATTTAAGTGTCAGGAAGTCGTTTCTGAAAGTATTTGTAAGGAGTGTAGCCATGTATGGAAGTGAAACATGGACGATAAATAGTTTGGACAAGAAGAGAATAGAAGCTTTCGAAATGTGGTGCTACAGAAGAATGCTGATGATTAGTTGGGTAGATCACATAACTAATGAGGAAGTATTCAATAGGATTGGGGAGAAGAGAAGTTTGTGGCACAACTTGACCAGAAGAAGGGATCGGTTGGTAGGACATGTTCTGAGGCATCAAGGGATCACCAATTTAGTATTGTAGGGCAGCGTGGAGGGTAAAAATCGTAGAGGGAGACCAAGAGATGAATACACTAAGCAGATTCAGAAGGATGTAGGTTGCAGTAGGTACTGGGAGATGAAGAAGCTTGCACAGGATGGGGTACCATGGAGAGTTGCATAAAACCTGTCTCAGGACTGAAGACCACAACAGCAACTACAACAATACATATATGTGTTTAATTTTCAAACTTGTGATATATATCAGCCACATAATCGTTGTGTCACAGGAGGATACATTGCAAGAATCTTTTGCAATTTTTACCCTGGTGTAGTTTTCATCTATTCTATATTAGGACATGGAATGAAAAGTTGAGCAAGCATGGGTATAACGTTTAGTGACCTAGTTGTGCCAACGTTGCCTCGGTTGCCTGGTCCTATTATTTTACGTAATTGTTGTCAGATGTATGATCATAATTCTGATTATAATTCTCCAACTGATGTTTTGCATTTGAGAATGACGACGTAGTTCGTAGAAACCGGTAAAAAACCCTCCCCCCTTTTTTTTTAAGAAAAAATTTATTTACTGTGACTATGGCTTCACTATTGTAGTGTTAAATAAACATTTAACTGATATGATAGTCACATTCCTTTACGACAGTTATGTCGGGATATGGAACCATAGAGTAGCTTGTAGAGTATAAGTGTATAGAGTGGACAGTGAAACTGTTCAGCAAAATATTTCATGCACCTTAAGATAGGCAACTCAGATTACGCTATCCACGCTACATGTGTAAGAGTGTGTAGGAGTGTGTGCGTTCGGCCGTCACGCAGGAGATCAGACGGGTTTGCGTGATCTTGTTGCTATAATGACAGACGCTCGCCCAACGCTCACCGTGTTTTCGGTCAGTTCCAGGTCTCCGTAGACATTTTGCAAGCGCCTATGAATATCTACAATGCTCCAGTTTTCCGCCAGAGGAAACTGAATGACAGCTATTTCCTTGGAGCGCACCTCTGTTACAGACGCCATTTTGAAGGGTACTTTATGAAACTATAGGGGTGCAGAGGGAATATTCCACGATGCCCCACAGTAAATTTCGCAATTTTTTTCAACAGAAATTTGCCGATAAAATAGTATATCACATTACGTATTGAATACCCTCGTAGAAATCACTGCTATAGAATAATGCAGAAAGTAACTATAAGAAATATGCAATGATTAGGTGGTGCCCTGGAAAATACGGACGGCATGGACCAGACTCTTAATAAAGTTGTAATGAAATCTAGACCTTCTGCTACTTATAGGCGTTAAGAAATATCAATGGGGACAGTTGAAAAATGTGTGCCCCAACCGGGACTCGAATCCGGGACCTCCTGCTTACATGGCTCTATCCGACTTGTTTAAATCTTATTTTGTTCAGTATTGTTCGTTGCGTTTGTGTGCAGCGGATGTCCCATGACACCCGCTGAAGTTCATCGTTGATCCATTCACTCAGTTTTTTTATTACATGGGGCGGCTAACCCTCAGAGCGAACTCGCTGACTACCGTGCCGACTGAGCCACTGAGGACACAGTCTGCACATCCTGATTTAGGTTAGATTGGAAGTGCGACTGCCCGTATTTATCTCTGGCACGCTCCCCGTGAGACCCACACTTTCCAACTTTCTGTCCCCACACTACATTTGTAGTTGACTCTTAATAGGATGCTCGCATTCGGGAGGACGACGGTTCAATCCCGCGCCTGGCCATCCTGATTTAGGTTTTCCGTGATTTCCCTAAATCGCTCCAGGCAAATGCAGGGATGGTTCCTTTGCAAGGGCACGGCCGACTTCCTTCCCCATACTTCCGTAAATCGATGAGACCGATGACCTCGCTGTCTGGTCTCCTCCCCGAAACCAACCCAACTCTCTTAATAGGATGTGTGATGATGACGGACAGCAGAGCATGCTCTGTAACGTGCTCCCAAACTGTCTACAAGGTTGGTAAGGAGTTCTTGTGGTAGGCATTCCATTCCTCCACTAGCGTGGTTGACAACTGGTTTATGGTCCATTGGTACATGTTGATGTGCTGCAGTATGTTTTCCCAATGCGTCCCACACGTGCTCGATGGGATTTAAGTGGTGGAATGGGTACGCCAGTCAATTCACCGAGTGCTCGCTCCAAAATCTCCTTCACTTGTGTGATGTTCAATGGGTTTGCGCACTGTGGTCAATAAAATTCAAGTCAGGACAGAATTTTTTCCTAGGAAGATGCATATGGGGAAGAAGTACTGTGTCACAATAACATTAACCGTTGAGTGTACCATGTTCAAAGATTGGAAGTCAATACGCCCATGGCCGGCCGGCGCTACAGTCTGGAACCGCGCGACCTCCTTCAGTCGCAGGTTCGAATCCTGCCTCGTGGATGTGTGTGATGTCCTTAGGTTAGTCAGGATTAAGTAGTTCTAAGTCCTAGGGGACTGATGACCTTAGAAGTTAAGTCCCATAGTACTCAGAGCCATTTGAACCATTTGAATCAATATGCCCATGCAACATTATGCCTCCCCACACCTTGACACCCAGACCACCAAAACGATCATGCTTGACAATGATTTTGGGTGCATTACTCATTCCCAACTGTCTCACCATATGAGGGTACATAAGACAGCCACAAACGTTGTGCAACATGATCATTTTGGTGTTCCAGGTGTTCCTGTATGGGCAGGCATAATATTACATGGGCTTACTGACACAAATCTTTGAACACCGTACACTGACCAGTCAATGATTATGTGACAATGTCCTCCTTCCCCACATGCATCCCTTTAGAGGTGAAGTTATTTTTATTGAAGGAAAGTGTGACCACATTAAACTGCACAGTTGGAGGAGCTTTTGGAACGAAATATACTGTGAATGGAATGACCTGCCTGTTGCCTCACTTAAACAGCGTCAACCATGTGTGGCATGCATTGGGAAGACGTATTGCAGCATGTCCACAAGCACCAACGACCAACCAGCTGTTGTCAACTTCACTGGTAGAGGAATGGAACACCCTGTCATCCTTCCCAATCTTGTGGTCAGCGTGGGAGTACATTGCAGAGCTTGTATTGCCATCTGTCGTGTTTCCACACACTATTACGAACTACGTCATGCCTCTTGTAATGTCCAGGGGACCATCATAAATTGGGGTAACTTCACTATAATTATTGTCTTTGAGTAAAAGTATTTCTGTTTGCCTCACTACATATTTCTTTTTGTTATGTTCTGTACTACACTTTCACTGTTCTTTCTGCATATGGTTGAAGTTTTTTGGATCAATGTTACTTTGCAGCGACACACCATGTGGCAGTTACTTTCATCCTTGAGTTTTGGACACTGGTACATTTGTCAAACATTCCTCCAGACCGTTACCTGTTTGTACAGACATTCCACACGATCCTATCTCAGTCAGCAGTCGATGATGTGGTACAGTGCGGAAATCTAGGAAGATGCAATCTACCTATTCACATGTGGCTGTTATTTTCAATACATCATCTATGAATAAAGCAAGCTATCATACGAGAGCGATTTTTGTTCTGAAACCATGTCGTTCTTTCAGTGAAGCTTGTTTACCTGCAGGAATGTCACAACTTTTGAGTTTAGAATATGCTCTACAAACCATCTGATCTGTTGCCCATTCTATAAGGAGCATTCAAAAAGAAATGAGCCAGAGGCATAATTACAGAAACCAATAGCTGTATGTTAAAAGTATTGTCCCTGGCTGTTCAGACACTTGTCATACTGTGACACAAGGCGGTGGATGGCTGTCTCATAAAATTCCTGGGGTTGCGATGTTAACCAGTTCTGCATGTACAGGTGGACGTCGTCATCCAAAGTGAATCGTTTGCTCCTTCTTGGCGCTCTTCTATGACCAAGATGGCCCCCTTCTGATTCAATCCCTGCAGCATGGGAGAACAGCGAATGCACAGCATCACTCGCAAACCTTGGCCACCCTTCACCAAGCGATCAAATCAAAACCACCAGAAAAACTCATCTGTGGGGCCATTCTGGTCCACGACAATGCAAAGCCTCATAGGGCCAACACAGTCGCGACACCCCTGCAGAAATTCAAATGGGAGGTTCTGCGCCACCCTCCATACAGTCTGGACCTCTCCTCCTATGATTACGCCATTTTTGGTCCCCTTAAAAAGGCTCTGAGGGGCAAGTGACTCACCCTGGATGACGACGTCCAGCAGTATGTGCGGAACTGTTAACATCACAGTCCTGGGAATTCTATGAGTCAGCCATTCACCGCCTTGTGTCACAGTGGGACAAGTGTCTCAACAGCCAGGGTCAATACTTCTAACATACAGGTACTGGTTCCTGTAATTATGCCTCCAGCTCATTTCTTTTTGAACGGCCCTTACGTATTTAGGAAAGATCTGTGCTTCTTTCCTGTCACACGGGGCTATTCCTCGTGCAAGCGGTTCTTGATAAGTAGCTTGGACAGTGTGTTATCATTTATTCATTCCAACCCACTAGTGTCTCAAAGTTGGCAATGCAATTAAATGTTTCCATCTGACACCTATAGCAGTTGTGCAGGAGCCGGTGGACCCATTGGAGCACACCCACTGAGCCACACCTCCAACAGCTACGTTCCAGGAGTACCCCCTCTGCCATCCTGACAGCCGGTGGCTGCCACACTGCCCACTTGCACTCGAGAGCCACTTCACTATGTGACACTACACATTTACAACCTAGTCATGGTTCTGACAGGATCATTTGTGCTTTAGTTCAGAGAGCCTCTTCCTTGTTGACACTGATATCTGGACTCTATTACTTGCTTCATCATTTGTAGGACTCTATTACTTGCTTCATTATTTGTAATGAGTCTTTGTACATTTGGAGAAATACAAGTTAAATAAATCTCCTGTTTACTGCGTTAACTTGTTCGCTGATAATTTCTGTTCCTGTCCAGATTTCCTATAACGACAGTTGCTACACCACTCTGTAGCCCATCTCTCCTTGCTATTGTGTATGAAACTGTACATGACAGGAGCTAATTCTGTGACATAGTCAATATAAATTTTAATTCGAATTCCATCAGGACCTGCTGCTTTGTATATCTCAAGTATTTTAATTGTTTTACAATATCTGGGTTGCTAACATTGATATCGCTCATTTTTGAGCCTGGATGGCAGTCAACCATTGGTATGGCAGTATCCTCTTGCTTGATACATTTTTAAATACGGAACTTAAAATTTCACTTTTCTGTATAGTGTCTTCAGTTTTGACATCAGACGCATCAGCAAGATATTGAATGGAAGGTTTAGAACTGTTTATTGACTTATGTACCATCACAACTTTCTGGGGTTTTGAGATAAATCTTTCGCCATGGTCTGACTGGAAAGTATTCTAGGCTTCACGAATGACACTTCTTACAGGTACAGAAATTTCTGTTAACCATGGGATGCATAATCTCTTTTTGTGATGTGGATACCTAATGGGGGAGGGGAGGGGTGTTCAGTGAACAGTGAACCCACTGGTATTAAAATAGTCTACTGATAAAAAATTACAATTTTTGAAAAGGTTTATTATATTTTGACTAAGGCAGTAACCTGTAAATATTATTAACAGTAGTAAATATTAGCCTGAAAACTAGCATATTACAAGGCAAAATACTAATATGTTGATATATTTCACAAACTAATCTGAGTCTTCAAGTTCAAGGTAGGAGAGACACTTCACATTTCTTTCTGAATGTGTGTTACATGCAGAATTATGACACTGCCCACAGTAGTGCTTTGGTTTACCTAGACTGTTGTACTTCTGCTCCTTTCCATTAGTTTGTTTTACACGAACATGGCACCTGCAGGTGGCTGATCTGCATGTGTTGTCAATTATTTTATTTTATTTTGCAGAATACTTTACCCTGACCAAAAATTCGGTTACACATGCTTGTAATTAAACTTCAACTACCGGTGCCGGTGAAGATAGAAAACTATTCACCATATAGGTACTCAACACTGTAGGAATGATGTTGAGACTGAGTACTGCTGGATTTGCCTTGTTACTACTGACAATGTCATGAGTTTCCAGTTTACGAGCCATTACTGCTACAGTGACTTTGGATTTAAACTCAAGCATCAGCATGCATTACAGTTGCAGACAATTTCGTGGGTCTGGACAATGTGAGCAGGGCTTTACTCATAAAGCTGTTTTGTAAAAACAATAGCAAAAGTGTTTCTGCTCTTCTCTAGAATCAATGCACTAAAACATTATGGTGAGGTGGTATTTCTGCACCAGGGTGAAGAACCTACTCGGAAGTTCGAATGAACTCATGATTTGTGAATTGCTTCTGGAAGAGGTCAATAGCCAATTCTGCCAAAAACTGTTGATGTAGCTCAGAATGGTGGACGCAATGTGTGACCTCCAAACTGTGTATGAGCTGTATCATGAGAGCTGAACATTCAATGGTCCATCTCTCAAAACAGTGCTCTGAGCCATTATGAAATATCTCTAGCGTGGTTCCAGGCTGTCCTCGGTGCAGATGGTTGTGACATACAGCTATGCAATTATCAAATGTGACCCACTCACTTGTAAATTTAAATCTGTCTGCATGTCATTACAAATGTCTCTGCAAAGTTTCATCATCTTACAATCACTCTTTCTTCATGACGGCCCTTCCAAGACAGGAAAAGTTTAATTATAACCATCCTGTACTACTTTCTGCTGCCTGTGGTTTCACCAATTCCATCCCAACTTGCAGAAGCTTGTTGCATTTCTTCTCGTTCCATCTTCGATGTTGCTGGATGAATATGGTGGCTGCACTGACAGCACAGATATCGATGAGCAATTAAAACGCTGACAGAGTCCATCTCTTTGTTCCCCTGTTGCAGGTGTACAAATGAACCATTTGATCAATGTTATCAGTCCCACCCTTAGTGGAGTTATTGCATGCAATTATGTGTGTTTTATTCTTCTCTTCTCCTTCAGTACCCTCATCTTGGTGCATTGTTGATAACATAGCACTGTTTTAATTGTTTTTATTTTTTCATTGTAGGACACTGAAGTCACTGGTGCCCTATCTGTTGTTGGGTCTGTATACAACATTGACCAACATACCTCTGAATCTGATGTGTTCTTTGTTACGTCTGGAACATGCTTCCTGTTTGACTGGAGAGTTCCAACTATAGTAACTTTGTCATCTTGTTTCAGCTCTTATGCCAAATCCACCAACATTTGGTATCGATGTGAAACAATATTTTAACCCAAACAGTATTTCTCACAAGCACAGCCAGACATTTGACAACAGCTACTGAACTTCATTCTTCCTTGGATCTGTACTTTACCTGCACAGGGTTCATATTCGTGTCATGTCTACTGGTTCTGGCGCTATGCATATAGGGATGTTGTACTTGCCCAGTTTCTCCTTCATAAATACTTTGAATGGGCAGCATTCTTTGAACTAGCTGAGCATCTCATTGGTGGTGAGGTGCACATACATTCATTCAGACTTAGCCACAGTCACATCTTGATAGTCACTACCTGAATCTACATAATGTTCATCATCTCCATCGGCTCTAATGTCCACATCATTTTCCAATATGGATCATGCTCCATAACAAAATCCTCATTTTCATTGAGAGCTCTTTCTAAATAAATTCACGTATTCTTTTAAAAATATCTGAGTCTCAATGTGAACAGAAAGGAACTGAGCTCACTCACTGCAAGTATGCAAGATATATAACAGCTGAATGTCATCAGTGATTACTTCCTCTGAAAATAAACTGAATTTTGAGAAAATCAAGAATGCCAAGCTACAAGAAATGTACACTTGCTTCTGGAACATGGAAACCTAGAGAGAGGGGGAAGGAGTTTATTGAACCCATATTCAAAGTTTAATTTTTTATTTCAGAGTAGTAGTTTTCTATAAAGCTCATTGATACACCATTAAATAAACAATAACTCAAAGACAAAAATGTTGCATTACATTTACTTGGGCAGAGACTAAGGAAGATAAACAGCTGTGGGTTGAATGAACTACACCCCCCCCCCACCCTCTACCAGTTCACCAGCAGTCTATTTTGTATTAAGAGTGTAGTAGGCTCTGTAAATACATATTTTGCAATGATAGTGCAGATGAACATTACTGGACTTGCTGTGTTTACAAGTCACATATCAAACATTTGTACTGTGATTGAGATTCAACTGAATGCAGGCATCGACTCGAGAAATATGATGAATCTATACCAACTGGTCTGGAGGCACCATTAGTGATTTGGATACTGCAAGCCACAGCTGAACGGAAACACTAAAGGGAAGGGTATATGTTACAATTCTTAAGATGGGAAGCCCATGTATAGCAGTTATAAAAATATTTGAAGAATAGCAGAATAGAATATAAAATCGAAGCTGGTGTCTGAGCAGCTATATGCTTTGATGACTGAAGTTGAGATCTAAATTCGGCGAAACTGACCGACTTGTAAATTACGATTATGAATTTTACTGTGTACTTTGCAAACATCAATTCTGTCATGAAAACTTGGCTCTTAAGGGTTGCTCTGAATGCAGACAAGCCAGAAATACACCCGAGAACTGGACAAAACTATTAACTGCATTTTTTCCATGGTAACAGGAGCTTCATATGATTCCTTTCATAATCCCAGATGCAAACCACAATGCTGGATTGTTTCTCAGTTCCTTAAGGAAGCAAAGGCACTTATTGTATGGTTTTAAACTTGTACCTACATAAAATCACAAGGCACTTATTTTAAGGTTTTAAGCTTGTACATACATAAAAACATAAGTACAATGCCATCTACATAAAATATGTTACTAAGTTACACTTTTGATTACTGTGAAGAATGTTAACTCAATGTTTATTTGTCCTGACCAGATCTGAAGCTGTGTTTGATGGGGAAAGGATTATAAAAGATTTGAAGATTGAAATGACAATGACAATAGCTGTTTTGAAAGAAGTGACTTTCAGCAGAGGGCTCTGTAAACTAGAGTGAGTGAAATGTGGTTGACAGGGTGTTGATAAGAGTCGAATTTCTTGTTCCCTCTGCATGACTACGTATTAAGAGAACCTCATTTCCTGTCAGATGCATCCAACTGAGTCGCAAATGAATTCCAAGATTTGAACATTGTGTATAAACTGACCTATCTAATACTTTGCAGTTTGTTATTGTGCATTTTTCATGGAGTTACTGAGAGTTAAGCTATCATCTGTAATGCCAACTAAGCAAGTAACATCATTTCAGTTTATCATGGCTTTAGTTTACAGTGCAGTGTCTCGGACAAGAAACTACCAGCAGATGAGACAATATTTCAGATTTTATTATTTACTCCATACAAAGACCATATGAAATAAATGCTTGCACATGATTTGTGCCTCTCCATTAACTTTCTGTGTCATTATTACTTACAAGTGGCATACTAGATACGAAAGTATTGCAATTTAATTTACACTTTTGCTAAATACAAATAAATGATACCTGCAAAAACCTCTAAAGTTTGGTAGAAATAAGCTTCTACTGTCATGATCACATGCAAGTGGTTGTGCATGAAATTTTAATTTTCTTTGTGTTTATGACTAAGATCGCACTCCTTGTCTTCCCCAATAATTACCAATGTTAATCTAGAAGTAAATGGGAGAAATAACAACTGCATAAGTTCCTCCCAATTACAGTTAGCTCAAAATATTTTTTCAGATTCTTAACTATTATTACAAATATGTGTTAACTGTTGTCTCAATATCTTTGTAATATATCTGGTACATAAATTTTTTTTAGAATTTCATGTTTCTACACACTGACAATTTATGTAACACATTTTGCAGATGGTTTTTCATTGACAGCATGATAGCTGACCTAACAAAACAAAGAGTGCAGTGATTTCACGCATAGGAACATCTAACTGGAACTCTTAAGCATCCAACCTTTTTAAGTATGATGGTGAGTATAAAGCAGAAATGGAAATCACTGAAGCATTTATTTATCCATTCACAAAAGAAAATTAAGGAACATGCAGAGAACTTAGAAAATTCAGAATATCTCTAGGACTACATGTCCATACTACTCATTTGATGGTTACACAAAAAATTATGAAAAGGACATGAAAAAAGAATCAGTCTTAACTACTTAAATATAGGATGCTTCTTACAATAATCAAACATATTATGACAACATATCTACAAGAGTATTTGTAAATAATGTCTTTTAAAAGGTAGTCTTTCAATTTTCTATTTTTAACAATGGCACAGTATCATTGGAATAACTATACATTTAGTACATCTTGTCATTTTTAAAACTCTTGATTAAAAAATCCGTATGACGGTACTGTTCTAGTAAAGGCAGGACATAAAAATTCAGTCCTAAAATAGAAATGGTTTCTTCCTACATGTCAGACTTTTATTTACTTGTTGCTTTTCTGTACTTTTCAAACAAATAATCCAAAAATATATGGTTCAACTTTTGTACTTGATTTGTCATTTAATAGTTTGGACAGTAAAGTACATGTAGCACCTTTTCCCATTTTATCTGCTGACTTAACCATGTTACTGGCCTTAAAATATACCCTGAATGAGATCACTCTTCATTCCTGTTCAAGGAATGGTATTTCAGTAGCACAATGAGCTTGTAACTGTACAAATAACTCATTTTAATTCTTTTTCTTTTTGGACGTAGTTTTCTTCTGAGTAGAACTAGGAACTTTTCGTAACTTCAGTATTACTAAAACTAAATTAACAAGATTAACAATATATGTTGTAACACATATCACACAGAAATCATAGAGTATGAAGTACAAAACATATGCAAGGTAGACAGAGCCAAAGTTAGATAGGATAGCCATAAACAACTGAATCCTGCTTGCTACCACACTGCTTGTGAAACCTGAAACAAAAAAAAGGATCAGCAGTTAATATTTGACCACATGTGAATTTAATTTATAGCTATAAATAACTTAAGTATGTATAATTGAGATGAAAAGCATTGCCTTTTTAATTCATTTAAGACTAATGACTATAGTTTTCAAGTAAATGCTTCAAACTAAAAATTCTTCTTACTCAGTTTCATGAAAAAAACATTGACTGGTGTCTTATCTGCTGAAATTTAACTAACTTGTAGTTCTATTTACCTGTGACAGTTCTATTTACAAACCGTACCGACTCTCCCATCTCATAATGGTTTGTGCTTGTGAAAAATGTCAAGTTGAACTGTGGAGCAGATTCCACAAAAAGCTAAAGCTACTGTCATGAATGGTCAGGTTAGTTGATTTGGTATGAAGAAGGAATGCAAAGGCATAAAACCTCTAATAGGAAAGTTTGATGTTAGAAACTACTTTGAAGCTCATTACTTCATAACTGTTCACCAACAGATCAATCTGTCGCACTCACCACAGAGGAATACTGAGACATGACTGTGTACTCATGAAACAAGTTATATTATTGTCTGACATTCTATTTTGTGGCCATACTAAGTTTTCTTTATGGAATACATGTTCAGAGCAATATTAACTTATATGCATAATGTTATTCAGTAGAAGTAAGTGGATATAAATCTGCACTCTTTCAAACCACACAAACTGTATGTTCTCTCTATATTTCATAAGATCGAAGAGTAGTAGATTGACCACAAGCCATCTCTCTTTAATGTAGGATACATATCTTACTGCTTCAAAATAAGCATCTACAGGGTGTTTAAAAGTGTCAAGTACATTTAGAGGTGGTAATACTCATCAGAACAAAAAATGATCAGTCGGGAAATGCATACTTTCTACATACAATAAACATTGGCTTGGAAATGGACAATATCTGTGATAAACACATACTTATAGGAGTTCAACGTAGTGCCCATTCATGACAGTGCACCCCCTGCCCTTCAATGTAAGGAATGATGCAACTATTTTAGTACACTTGGCTGTTGTTGTACCTGATGGCACACATTCAAGACGTGACCCTGTAGTATCTGCACATTGTTGTTTGGTGTGGTGTAGACCAATTCCTTCTAGTGTCAACATAACCAAAAGTGTAGGGGGTTTAAATCTGGGAACGAGCAGGCCAAGGTGTGCTGGCTAATTATAGGTCCCAGTGAGGAACACTACATATCAAAACTAAATTAATCAAAATATTTACAGTAAATAAATAATTATTACATCAATAGTTTTTTATAGATGAATGAAGACACACTAAACAATTAGGTGTAACATGTTTGGTTAAGGAACAAAACAAAAATTCAATTGCAAAGGAGAAGTAATACTTCTACATCTACATGGACAGTCTGCAAATCACATATAAGTGCTGGCAGAGGGTTCATCGAACCACCTTCAGACTAATTCTTCATTATTCCAATCCCGTATGTGTGTGGAAAAAACGAATCCTATATCTTTCCGTTCGAACTCTGATTTTCCTTAGTTTATTATGATGATCGTGTTTATCCCTAATTAAGTCGGCGTCAATAAAATATTTTCGCAGTCGGAGGAGAAAGCTGAAGATTGAAATTTCGTGAGAAGATTCCGCCGCAACGAGAAACGCATTTGTTTTAATAATGTCCACTCCAAATCCTGTATCATTTCAGAGACACTCTCTCCCCTGTTTCGCGATAATACAAAACATGCTGCCCGTCTTTGAACATTGTCAATGTACTCCATCTGTCCTATCTGGTAAGGATCCCACACCACGCAGCAGTATTCCTTAAGAGGACATACAAGTGTAGTGTAGGCAATCTCTGTAGTAGATCTGTTAAATTTCCTAAGTGTCGCGCCAATAAAACACAGTCTTTGGTTAGCCTACCCCACATTTTCTGTGTGTTCTTTCCAATTTAAGTTGTTCGTAACTGTAATTCCTAGGTATCTACTTGAATTTACAGCCATTAGATTTGACTTATTTATCGTGTAATCTAAGTTTAACGGATTCCTTTTAGCACTCACTCACTCATGTGGATGACCTCACACTTTTCGTTATTTAGGGCCAATTCTCAATTTTTGCACCATACTAATACCTTTCCTAAATAGTTTTGCAATTTTTTTTATCTTTTGATGACATATCTAATTGATGAACGACTGAATCATCCGCAAAAAACCTAAGAAGACTGCTCATATTATCTCCTAAATCGTTTTCGTCTACATAGAAAAGGAACAGCAAAGGGCCTAGAACACTACTTTGGGGAAAGCCAGAAATCACTTCTGTTTTACTTGATGACTTTCCGTCAATCGACTGATGAGCATGGATGTTAAGTCCCATAGTGCTCAGAGCCATGTGAACCATTTCCGTCAATCACTACGAACTGTGTGCCCTCTCTGACAGGAAATCACGAATACAGTCACATAACTGAGACGATCGAGGAGGCCCAAATGTGTCGATCGAATTGTCCAGAACGTTCTTCAAACCAATCACGAACACCTGTGGCCTGGTGGTATGATGCATTGTCATCCACACAAATTCCATCGTTGTTTGGGAACATGAATTCCGTGAATGGCTACAAATGATCAATTATAGGTCCATTGCGACCAGAGTACAGAGTCTATTCCATGTAAACAGCCCACACCATTATAGAGCCACCACCAGTCTGCCTTGTCGACAACTCGGGTCATGGTTTCGTTGGGTCTGAGCCACACTCCAACCCTACCATCAGCTCTTACGAACTGAAATCCGGACTCATGTGATGAGGTCTCGGTTTTCCAGTTGTCTACGGTCCAATCGACATCGTTATGAGTCCAGGAGAGGCGCTGCGGGCGATGTCGTGCTCTTAGCTAAGACATCCACGTCGGCCGACTGCTTCCATAGCCCATTAACGCCAAATTCGCCACACTGTCCTAACCGATACGTTCGTCGTAGGTCCCAAATTGATTTATGTGGTTATTTCACGCCATGTTGATTGGCACTTAGCACTCGCAACTCTACGCAAACGCCGCTGCTCTCGGTCGTCAAGTGGAGGCTGTCGGCAACTGAGTTCCCGTGGTGAGAGGTAATGCCTGAAATCTGGTATTCTTGGCACACTCTTGACACTGCGGATTCGGAATACTGAATTCCCTACCGATTTCCGAAAGGGAAGGTCCCACGTGCCTAGCTCTAAATACACTACTGGCCATTAAAATTGCCACACCAAGAAGAAATGCAGATGATAAACGGGCATTCATTGGACAAATATATTGTACTAGAACTGACATGTGATAACAGTTTCAGGCAATTTGGGTGCATACATAGTGGCCGTAACATTGGCCTTGATACGCCTGGGCATTGAGTCAAACAGAGCTTGGATGGCGTGTACAGGTACAGCTGCCCATGCAGCTTCAACACGATACCACAGTTCACCAAGAGTAGTGACTGGCGTATTGTGACGAGCCAGTTGCTCGGCCACCATTGACCAGACGTTTCCAATTGGTGAGAGATCTGCAGAATGTGCTGGCCAGGGCAGCAGTCGAACATTTTCTGTATCCAGAAAGACCGGTACAGGTACTGCAACATGCGGTCGTCCATTATCCTGCTGAAATGTAGGGTTTCCCGTGGATCCAATGAAGGGTAGAGCCACAGGTCGTAACACATCTGAAACGTAACGTCCACTATTCATTCAAAGTGCCGTCAATGTGAGCAAGAGGTGATCGAGACGTGTAACCATTGGTACCCCATACCATTACGCCGTGTGATACGCCAATATGGCGACGACGAATACACGCTTCCAATGTGCGTTCACCGCGATGTCGCCAAACACGTATGCGACCATCATGATGTTGTAAACAGAACCTGGATTCACAAAAAAAAAAAGACGTCTTGCCATTCATGCACCCAGGTTCGTCGTTGAGTACACCATCGCAGGCGCTCCTATCTGTGATGCAGCATCAAGGGTAACGGCAGCCATGGTCTCCGAGCTTATAGTCCATGCTGCTGCAGACGTCGTCGAACTGTTCCTGCAGATGGCTGTTGTCTTGCAAACGTCCCCATGTGTTGACTTTATAATCGAGACGTGGCTGCACGATCCGTTACAGCCATGCGGATAAGATGCCTGTCATCTCGACTGCTAGTGATACGAGGCCGTTGGGATTCCATATTCTGCTAACAGGCATTGGATCTTGACCAACGCGAGCAGCAATGTCGCGATACGATAAACCGCAATCGCGATAGGCTACAATTCAACCTTTATCAAAGTCGGAAGCGTGATAGTACGCATTTCTCCTCCTTACACGAGGCATCACAACAACGTTTCGTCAGGCAACGCCGGTCAACTGCTGTTTGTGTATGAGAAATCGGTTGGAAACTTTCCTCATGTCAGCACGTTGTAGGTGTCGCCACCGGCGCCAACTTTGTGTGAATGCTCTAAAAAGCTAATCATTTGCATATCACAGCATCTTCTTCCTGTCGGTTAAATTTCGCGTCTGTAGCACGTCATCTTCGTGGTGTAGCAATTTTAATGGCCAGTCGTGTACCATTCCGAGTTCAAAGTCTCGTAACTACCGCTGTGCGGTCATAATCACGTAGGAAACCTTTTCACGTTAAACACTTGAACACAAAGGACAGCTCCACCAATGAACTGGGCTTTTGTACTTTGTGTTCGCGATTGCTAACGCCATCTGTATATGTGCAAATCGCTAGAACATGACTTTTGTCCCTACATTGTAGGCTGGCTGAAGTGGCCGTGCGGTTCTAGGCGCTGCAGTCTGGAGCCGCGAGACCGCTACGGTCGCAGGTTCGAATCCTGCCTCGGGCATGGATGTGTGTGATGTCCTTAGGTTAGTTAGGTTTAACTAGTTCTAAGTTCTAGGGGACTAATGACCTCAGCAGTTGAGTCCCAGAGTGCCCAGAGCCATTTGAACCCTACATTGTAACGTACATATTTATCTCATACCTGCATCAATTTACGAATTAGAATATTTGATAAGCAAAAGATTTTGTTGGCTTCTTGAAGAAAACAGGTTATATGACATTATTAATTTCGATAATGTTCTGATGCACTAGGGTTTGTAAGTTTGTAGGCGGCGAATCCTCCGCTGGGTTTTTACACAGCTTATTTTGATGCAGAGAATATGTAATGAAACCCAGGCTAATATCTCCGTCATCTTCTGGATGTTCATCGCATAAGTACACTTCAATTTATATAGTCCGTTCATAGCTTATAGTTTGCACTCTACAATGAATGTGACCAGTCTGATTGCACGTTGTAATGAAAACATGTAGGGTATTGAGTTCCGATTTTCTTTTTCCGCCTGATTTCCTTTTTCTGCGATGTATATTACTTTAGAATGCTTACAACTGCAGCACTAGATAACAGTCACCTAAAACTACACCAGGTAGTATTTGCTGAGAAAGTGTATCACTCTGACGTTATTCAGGTGGGCAGGTTATCCTTATCCCTATAGACGATGTAACCTGTCTCCACGAAAGTATTCTGGCTCTACCATGACCCTGTAAAGCGAATAAATCTTCGCCACAAATGAGCAAACAACTAGCAAAACAGATCTCTCCTGATTGATGAACAAGACAAAATTGAATCAAACAACTAGCAACCTTGTCCTCTTAAATAACATGACAGCCCATCATGGTAGTATTGTTAATTGTCGAGATGTCGAAGTAGTCTAGTTCTATGGGATGACGCAATTTTGCTTTCCGGCGCTAGACTGAAGAAGATCGTAGCGATCTGAACTGAAATTTTATATATGATCGAGAAGACAAGTGTTATTTACGAAGTCTTGGTTTATGCGTCATGTTTAAAATCATATTTTCTTCGTGTCGTATCACGACAACCTCTGCAACCAAGCAAACGTAATACAGTGATAAGACGTAATTTAATTTCTTATTGTTAAGTCTTTGGGTTTGTTAGCTGTGCGTCGAAAGGCGAGTTTCCATTGACAAAACGTTGCGGATTTGAGTCCAGTCCTCAGAGTGCATTCAGATTTTGATCTGTATGTGCTTCGCAATGAGTGTCCGCCCCCGGTAGCTGAGTGGTCAGCGCGACAGACCGTCAATCCTAAGGGCCCGGGTTCGATTCCCGGATGGGTCGGAGATTTTCTCCGTTCAGGGACTGGGTATTGTGTTGTCCTAATCATCATCATTTCATCCCCATCGACGCGCAAGTCGCCGAAGTGGCGTCAAATCGAAAGACTTGCTCCAGGCGAGCGGTCTACACGACGGGAGGCCCTCGTCACACGCCACTTCTTTTTTTCGCAGTGGGTAAGAGAAAGAACGAAAATTATAAATGCAGCTGTAATTTAAGAAACTAGAAGAACCTAAACAGATTGGAAAACACAATGATTGAAGATTGTGTAAGAAAATTTGGTTATTAAAGTAATTGCGGCTACTTTCGTCGCAAACGTTGGTTCGTTGGGGGTAAGGACTAAACTGTGAAATCCTAAAACCCTCGGGTAAAGAGCCATTTATCCGGAGGTAGCGATGTCCACCAAGAATGTAATTGTATGAGGAAAGGACGTAGGAGTGGTAACAGCAAGGCACTGAAGACAAGACTGATGCCAGACTTCAAATATTATTATAGAGAAATAGATTAGGGCATATGAGTAGTCTCCCAGGGCTGAGCTACGACGAGAGAAACCCCATCAGCATCCAAACCCCGCCAACCAGATTAAGGAAGGACAGCTACAGAGTCAAGAGGTCCGGAACAGTAAAGGCAAAAGGCTGAAAATGTAATGGATATCAGTTGGACTGTCAATAATAAACTAAAGTGACAGAAATAGATAAGGACACACGTGGGCATCGGGGGGGAGACCAATAGCCGTCCCACCCCTATCGATCTTAGGCAAAGCGCTGAAGGGGGGACAGCATCCACTAATCAACGAAGTGCTACTCCTAGGACGGCATACAGGGTGCGACAGAAACAAAGGCAAACCACTCCAAAGCCATCCAAACGAATCAAAGGAGGAATGGAAGAGGCAGCAGGCAATGGAGACAGGGTCGAGAGTACCTCTGACCAAGTTCATAGCAGGAGCGCTCCCAACCCCTACCAAACGGACCCACGTCTAAGGTAATTCAAAACGTCGTTATAAATACCATCAGAGTTCAAGAAGAGTATAATAATTCCAATCCCAAAGAAAGCATGTGTTGAAATACTAACACGAATTCTTTACAGACGAATGGAAAAACTAGTAGAATCTGACCTCGGAACAGATCAGTTTGGATTCCGTAGAAATGATGGAACACTTGAGGCAATACTGACCCTACGAATTACCTTACAAGATAGATTAAGGAACGGCAAAACTGTGTTTCTAGCGTTTGTAGACTTAGAGAAAGCTTTTGCGATGTTGACTGTAATACTCTCTTTCAAATTCTGAAGGTGGCAGGGGTAAAATACAGGGAGCAAAAGGCTATTTACAATTTGTACAGAAACCACATGGCAGTTATAAAGAGTCGAGGGACATGGAAGCAGTGGATGGGATGGGAGTGAGACAGAGTTGTAGCCTATCCCCTACGTTATTCAGTCTGTACATTGAGCAAACAGTAAAGGAAACAAAAGAAAAATTTAGAGTAGGAATTAAAATCCATGCAGAAGAAATAAAAACTTTGAGGTTTGCCAATGACATTGTAATTCTGTCAGAGACAGCAAAGGATCTGGAGTGGTGGTGATTAGGTGGTGGTGATTAGTGTTTAACGTCCCGTTGACAACGAGGTCATTAGAGACGGAGCAAGAGCTCGGGTGAGGGAAGGATGGGGAAGGAAATCGGCCGTGCCCTGTCAAAGGAACCATCCCGGCATTGGCCTGAAGCGATTTAGGGAAATCACGGAAAACCTAAATCAGGATGGCCGGAGACGGGATTGAACCGTCGTCCTCCCGAAGGCGAGTCCAGTGTGCTAACCACTGCGCCACCTCGCTCGGTCAAGGATCTGGAAGAGCAGTTGAACGGAATGGCCAGTGTCTTGAAAGGGGGATGTAAGATGAACATCAGCAAAAGCAAAACGAGGATAACAGCATGTAGACAAATTTAATCAGGTGATGCTGACGGAATTAGATTAGGAAATGAGACACTTAAAGTAGTAAAGGAGTTTTGCTATTTGAGGAGCAAAATAACTGATGATGGTCGAAGTAGAGAGGATATAAAACGTAGACTGGCAATGGCAAGGAAAGCGTTTCTGAGGAAGAGAAACTTGTTAACATCGAGTATAGATTTCATTGTCAGGAAGTCGTTTCTGAAAGCATTTGTATGACTGTAGCCGTATACGGAAGTGAAACATGGACGATAAATAGTTTAGACAAGAAGAGAATAGAAGCTTCCGAAATGTGGTGCTACAGAAGGATGCTGAAGATTAGATGGGTAAATCGCCTAACTAATGAGGAGGTACTGAACAAAATTGGGGAAAAGAGGAATATGTGGCACAACTTGATTACAAGGAGGGATTGGTTGGTAGGACATGTACTGAGGCATCAAAGAATCATCAATTTAGTACTGGAGGGCAGCGTGGAGGTTAAAAATCGTAGAGGGAGACGAAGATATGAATACCCTAAGCAGATTCAGAAGGATTTAGGTTGAACTAGTTACTTAGAGATGAAGGAGCTTGCACATGATAGAGTAGCATGGAGAGCTGCATGAAACCAGTCTCTAGACTGAAGACCACAACATCTGAGAATAAAAACCGTAGTCAAAGAGAAAAAACAGAACCAGTTCAATTGTCCGTGAGTCGTCCACTAACATGAGAGGCAAAAAATTCGGAAGTCGATGCTTAGCATGGAGAGCCGGACAGGGCACTCCACCAGGTTAACAGCAGCAGTCAAGAAGACTGCACAACCACAATGTGGGGATGGCTCGTTACGTAAAATAAAACTATGGCTCAGTCTGGTGTGACCGATAGAGAGGCAACATACAACGGTGAACTCCTTCGGAGAGGAACGGAAGCAGTTAGTACCATGGAGCAGTTGTCTCCTTGATAGTGCGGAGTTCATTAGAAGTTGTATTAGCCCAGCAGACGTTGATCCATCTCTGTGCGGCAAACGTTGGTTTTGTCGCGACCTTAGTATGTAAAGCATAGACGGCTTGGAAAAATAACATTCATGACGAAATGGGCTTTACACTGTTTCACTGCATCATCGCACAGTTCTCGGCGGCTACGGTTTTCAGTCACTGCTGACTGCACTTCGTGGTTGAGAGCTGATAACAGCCAGGTGTCGATATTCTCTCACCTGATTTACAGTCGTTCCATTCACAGGAATGACTGTACACTACTTGCCAGAATGCAGCTTGTCATTCTCAATGGAAAGAAGTCTTCCGAAGTAAGAGTGATTGCAGGTGTGCCGCAGGGGAGTGTCGCAGGACCGTTGCTTTGCTATTCACAACATGCATAAATGACCTTGTGGATAACATCGGAAGTTCACTGAGGCTTTTTGCAGATGATGCTGTAGTATATCGAGAGGTTGTAACAATGGAAAATTGTACTGAAATGCAGGAGTATCTGCAACGCATTGACGCATGGTACAGGGAATGGCAATTGAATCTCAATGTGGACAAGTGTAATGTGCTGCGCATACATAGAAAGAAAGATCCTTTATCATTTAGCTACAATATAGCAGGTCAACAACTGGAAGCAATTAATTTGATAAATTATCTGGGAGTAGGCATTAGGAGTGATTTAAAATGGAATGACTATTTAAAATTAATCGTCGGTAAAGCTGATCCCAGACTGAGATTCATTGGAAGAATCCTAAGGAAATGCAATCCGAAAACAAAGGAAGTAGGTTGCAGTACACTTGTTCGCCCACTGCGAAGAAGAGAGAGAGAAGATCCAAAGGAGAGCAGCGCGCTTCGTTACAGGATCATCTAGTAATCGCGAAAGCGTTACGGAGATGATAGGTAAACTCCAGTGGAAGACTCTGCAAGAGAGACGCTCAGTGGCTCAGTACGGCCTTTTGTTGAAGTTTCGAGAACGTAAGTTCACCGAGGAGTCAATCAGTATATTGCTCCCTCCTACGTATATCTCGCGAAGAGACCATGAGGATAAAATCAGAGAGATTAGAGCCCACACAGAGGCATACCGAAAATATTTCTTTCCACGAACAAGAAGAGACTGGAATAGAAGGGAGAACGGATAGAGGTACTCAAAGTACCCTCCGCCACACAGCGTCAGGTGGCTTGCGGAGTATGGATGTAGATGTAGAAGGCTAACCACAACAGTTTAATGTAGAGGTGGTATCTAAAAGTTCCTGAAATATGAAATTCGCAGTCGAGTAATTACGAGTTCTCTGAAATATCGCTAGGTGTCACTGCCTACATCCTCCTACCAGTATGCAAGTGGCTGCCACCTGAGCTGTTTGATTACCATATTTCCTTTATGTAAGTTGGAGGAGGAGGAGGAGGAGGAGGAGGAGGAACGTGAAGGGACTAGTGATATCTGCTTCGGGACTTCATGCGGAATCAGCGGCGACGAGTGAAAATGTTTGCCAGACAGGTAATCGAACACGCGTTCTCCAACTTACTAGGCAGTTGCATTAACCGCCGGAACACAGTGTTTATCGCGAAAGTGCCGACTATCTCGGCAAACTACCCAGGCCAGCACACATTCTCATCTAGCGCCACCTCCCCAGTCACCGTCCGTGTTTCCATGCTCATTAATTCTTGATTCCCGCTGGAGGTCGAACGTAAATGTGCATCCGCACTGAAGGTTGTGCATTCATTCCCTACCGAGGCGAATCGATTATATGAATGCGTGACACCACACATTCATATAATGTAATACAGGGTGATTCAAAAAGAATACCACAACTTTAAAAATGTGTATTTAATGAAAGAAACATAATATAACCTTCTGTTATACATCATTACAAAGAGTATTTAAAAAGGTTTCTTTTCACTCAAAAACAAGTTCAGAGATGTTCAATATGGCCCCCTCCAGACACTCGAGCAATATCAACCCGATACTCCAACTCGTTCCACACTCTCTGTAGCATATCAGGCGTAACAGTTTGGATAGCTGCTGTTATTTCTCGTTTCAAATCATCAATGGTGGCTGGGAGAGGTGGCCGAAACACCATATCCTTAACATACCCGCATAAGAAAAAGTCGCAGGGGGTAAGATCAGGGCTTCTTGGAGGCCAGTGATGAAGTACTCTGTCACGGGCTGCCTGGCGGCCGATCCATCGCCTCGGGTAGTTGCTTGAACCAATTTCAGACGATAAGGTTTTATAACTAACCTTTTTCGTAGGACTCTCCATACAGTTGATTGTGGAATTTGCAGCTCTCTGCTAGCTCTGCGAGTCGATTTTCCTGGGCTGCGAACAAATGCTTGCTGGATGAGTGCTACATTTTCATCACTCGTTCTCGGCCGTCCAGAACTTTTCCCTTTGCACAAACACCCATTCTCTGTAAACGGTTTATACCAACGTTTAATACACCACCTATCAAGAGGTTTAACACCATACTTCGTTCGAAATGCAAGCTGAACAACTGTCGTCGATTCACTTCTGTCGTACTCAATAACACAAAAAGCTTTCTGTTGAGTGGTCACCATCTTAGCATCAACTGACGCTGACGCCTAGTCAACAGCGCCTCAAGCGAACAAATGTACAACTAAATGAAACTTTATAGCTCCCTTAATTCGTCGACAGATAGTGCTTAGCTCTGCCTTTTGTCGTTGCAGAGTTTTAAATTCCTAAAGTTGTGGTATTCTTTTTGAATCACCCTGTATTTCCTTTACCCTGTTTCTTTGAGTTCGCAGTTTCGCGATTGATGTCTCGAATGAGCATCATGACTGTATACAGTTTTGTTTTGAAACCGCGGAAAACTGCTGAGGAAAGACAGCAAACGTCGAAGCAAGCATCTGATGACAATGCTTTAGTTCAGATACTGACCAAAAAACAGTCGAACATTGACAGACCATTCAATCGTCAATTGCAGTCTTCACACCAAAACAAAATGCTCATAAAATGTGGGATCTGATTCCGTGATATTGTGGACAGACCATTCGAGACCTATCTAAAACCTCGAGAAAAAATTATGGTAGACAGGAACTTATTTTGTCAGTAGAATTGAACATGAGAGGCACTGTAGCGAATTTTGTGCCACGAGTGCTTGAATATCATCAGCAGCAATATCGTGTGGAAGTCTGCAGGGAATTTAAACAACTGCTTCTAGGCAACGTAAACTTACTTTAAAGGTTGTCACAACTGACAAGAGTTGGATTTATGGCTATGACATGAAAATAAGCAGCAGCCGTTGCAATATATGGGAGTTCTTTTCTACCTTGGACAAAAAAATCTCGACAAGTGACATGAATAACATTAAACCCCTCAACGTCTGAATAAATTTGTAGATGAAAGAAAAAAATAAAAAATTGTGGTACATAAGCTGTACCCGAAAGACTCGGGAGAATGCAGCACTTGTCAGAAGCGTTGGTAGCTTCATGAATAACCATAATCTGTCGGCACTGGCATTCAAAAACAGTTAACCTTCTAGTTATTAGCACAGCACTGGTAATAGTGCGGATTCGCGACACGGGGCATTAAGGGGTTCAATCCTCTGGCCAAAGCGTTCGTCTCGTCTAGTCAGCAGTCAGTGAAAAGTTCTAGTCCGATGTTCTAAAACATTTGAGCCAGGACATGAGGAGGAAAACAGCCACCGAAGGGCGCGACGAGCGACTGGGTACTCCAGCATGATAACGCATGACCGTATACAGCCAAAATTATTCAGGAATTACTAACGAAATCAAGTACTATTGGTCCCCAACCGTAGTACTCATCACACTTATCTACGTGTGACTTCTCCCTCTTTCTCAAAACGAAAGTTACGCTGTAGGCGAAGATTTGATATAGTGGAAGAGATTCAAGAGCAGTCGCGAACGGTATTAAACGTCTTACACCTACAGCTACATGGATGCTCTGCAAATCACACTTTAAGTGCCTGGCAGATGCTTCATCGAAACACCGTCACAATAATTCTCTATTATTCCAATCTCGAACAGCGGGCGGAGAAAACGAACACTTGTATTTTTCCGTGCGAGCTCTGATTTCCCTTATTTTTTTATGATGATCGTTTCTCCGTGTATAGGTCGGCGTCAAAAAAATATTTTCGCATTCGGAGGAGAAAGTTCGTTTGTGAAATTTCATGAGAAGATTCCGCAGCAACGACAGACGCCCTTATTTTAATTATGTCCACCCCAAATCCTGCATCAAGTCAGTGAAGCTCGAGATAATACGAAACGTGCTGCTCCTCTTTGAACTTTCTAGATGCACTCCATTAATCCTATCTGGTAAGGACCCCAGACCGCGCAATATTACACCAAATGAGAAAAAAAGATGATTTCCAGGAAACCTGTCGAAAGTGCAGAAGCGTTGGGATCGATGTATTCGCTCGCAATTCGTCTACTTTAAAGATGATGGTGCAGAATAAGATCTAAGTAAAGGATAAGCAGTTAACATTCTTCGGGAGCGCCGGCCGTGGTGGCTAAGCGGTTCTAGGCGCTACAGTCTGGAACCGCGCGACCCCTACGGTCGCAGGTTCGAATCCTGGCTCGGGCATGGATGTGTGTGATGTCCTTAGGTTAGTTGGGTTTAAGTAGTTCTACGTTCTGGAGGACTGATGACCTCAGAAGTCAAGTCCCATAGTGCTTAGGGCCATTTGAACCATTTCTTCGGGAGCTAATGGATACCACCTAGTACCATTAGTAGCTCAACGTTGTGGAAACAGTTTTGCGGTTATCAGAGTGATCTCCAGGCAGAAATAAAACTTCTTTCGAGCAGCCATTAATGTAAGGTATCAGGTTTCCAGCTTTCGGTCTTGTTAGCAACAGAAACAACTTTTATAAACGTGAAGCTGAGCACAATAATGTCTTTTTTTTCTTACGAATATCTCCGCTTTGAACGGTCACAGCCTGTGGATAAACTAAAGTCGTGAACTCAGAACTAAATGTTTTTAATGTTATCCAAATTTTTTGTTGCTGTAATGGGTTTTGTTACGTGTTCCACCACCTTGACATCTTTAAACGTTAATCCTGCAGATAGAGGAATGGCCTGCAGCTAAAAGAAGCGTGTAACATGTAACGTATAAAGTAGTCTCTGATGAAGTGGAATTCAATGAGCAATATTAACACTAACTCAACATCTAACACTTGTTCATGGAAAAATGCTTTACCGATTACAAATCTCCATTTTGACAGTTTAAAGCAGCTCACTAATTTAAAGCGCGATCTATTTAAAAATTGTTCTTAAAAGTGTACTGGATAGAAATAATTTGTTCAGCCGATATTTAATTATGGATGACCATTTAATGTTAAAATGTGATGTTAATTTGTACTTGGCAGCTATACTGTTCCGAGCAACAAAACAACTAAAGATTTCATGAATATAAAATCAGATCTTTGCAAGATTTTTACTTGATGTAAAGTTTGAAGCTGAATCTGTAACTGAAAGGAGGAAACCGTGAAAATATACATCAGAATCATTATAGAAATCTCGGAAGTGGAAGGTTTTATGTACATCTTTTTGAAAGAAACATCTTATTATAACATAGTGAAACGCCATTTATAAGATATTTGAAGATGAACAGAAACCGGTCGTCAATTCTAAATATTAATTAATGCGATCTTGGCTAAAGAAAGTTTTTTTTAGTTAAATATAAACTGCACCTACCATTTTGTTAATATGAGAAACTTCAATCATCTTGTTATATGCTTGAAATGAGTAATACAAAATAAGGTACATCTGGGCGTGGGTTTAAAGGCCACTCACCTCAAATGTGTCTGAGCCCTTGATTTCTTCTTAGGCTGTTACTTTGTTATGTTTCGTGGAATAATCTGCACCAAAGCATCTTGTTTAAGTAAACGGTAACAAAAATACAGCTTACAAAAATGGTTCAAATGGCTCTGAGAACTATGGGACTTAACTTCTGAGGTCATCAGTCACCTAGAACTTAGAACTACTTAAACCTAACAAACCCAAGGACATCACACACATCCATGCCCGAGGCAGGATTCGAACCTGCGACCGTACAGCTTACAAAACGCTAATTACAAAAACGAAATTTGTGGCTTTGAAACTTCATTTGCAAGTATGATTTTTTTTTTAAATTTAGTACGTGTAAGTCAGTTGAAAGGTGCTCCACTGCACCTTCCTATACTACGGTGAAAGTAGCGTTAGACAACTGCAGTCTTCATCCATCTGGTGCTCAGTGACTGAATACAGCAGTTTGCATTGAATGAGTTCCTAGATGCCAGAACAGCCTAAAATCAAGTACGAGGAACGATAGCGCCACTTTCTAGGTTGAGGACGTTCTTCATGAAAGCTCTGATGAAATAGTTACCACACAGCAGCCTTCACTGATTAGATTAGATTAGTACTTGTTCCATAGATCATGAATACGACACTTCGTAATGATGTGGAACATGTCAGGTTAATAAAAGGTGTCTATACAAGATATTACATTAGACAAAATATTACATGACACTCAATGATTTTTTTTTAATTACCCACTTACTATATCCAAAAATTCATCTAATGAGTAGGAGGAGTTGCCATTAAGAAATTCTTTTAATTTCCTTTTAAATGCTATATGGCTATCTGTCAGATTTTTGATGCTATTAGGTAAGTGACCAAAAACTTTTGTGGCAGCATAATTTACCCCCTTCTGAGCCAAAGTTAGATTTAACCTTGAGTAGTGAAGATCATCTTTTCTCCTAGTGTTGTAGCCATGTACAGTGCTATTACTTTTGAATTCGTTCGGATTGTTAATAACAAATTTCAGAAGTGAATATATATATTGTGAGGCTACAGTGAAGATTTCTAGCTCTTTAAATAAGTGTCTGCAGGATGATCTTGGATGAGCTCCAGCAATTATTTTACTATTTAAAAAACCTTTAACAAATTCCGGGATTACGTTGCAAAATTTACATTGTTTAATAAAAGTGATGGCCATACCTGTTTTGCAGATCTTATGCATAACATCTACATACTTATTAGCTGCTTTCTGGGCCTCGGCTGGCACGAATTTCATAATTTTTAACATTTTTATGCAGCGACAGCAATTGAAATGGTTTATATAAGAATATACAGCCTACAGTTGCAGGTTAACTTTATCGTTTACCTAGGTTTCAACGTTATTAATAACGTTTTCTTCAGAACATAAATTATTATTTAAATGTTTGCCTAAAACAGGCCATGTCCTAAGTGAACTTCATAAGACTTGATGCATAACCATAAGGTTTTGTCACTTCTATTAAACCAACTGTAGAAATTCACTTTAAACCCGTTGTATGGGGACTCGTCGTGTGACATATATATATATATGTATCAAGAAGGATCCCCACTACTGTCCGCACGAATTTCCTGTTCTGCGTGAGTGTAAGCTTCCAGATCAATCTGCGCGACTTTACTTCTGTGGGATATTTCCGAATGCGATGGTATTGGGAATTTTAGATCGTAAGTTTGAATGTCTACAGATAACGTCTAGTTTAGCCTGCCATGGTACGTGAAAACATAAAATACGCACCATTGCGTGACAGAATATTGCATAATGTTAAAAGTGGTGTTCGGAGCACAATTTCCAGGCCCGGGTTTGAAAAACCGGTCTATTATGGTGGCTCACACGTAATCTTTGCATCAGCTGATATAACTGTCTAGTATTTTCCCTTTATAGCAAAAAAACACTTACCGATATTGACGTTTCTTGTGCTATACATACTGAGAAATAAGAAAATAATTGTACTTTTGGGTGTCCTGTGACAGAGAAACTCTCACATGTTTATCACTTCACATAGTGTTCTTTCCGCTCATTTTTCACTCACGAAATAGAAACATTATCTATATTATCTTCTTTACACCGATAACACGTTAGAACACTATTTACTTCTTTAAACAATGTGTGTTTACGGATTTCTAATTTTTTTAAACACTTTTCCACTTTAAAGCAACACTATTGTTTTTACTGTTACATTTCACTGACGACAAATTTACAGTGAATAAAATAAAAATAGTTTTTGCTGACAACGACCGCTGTTGAATGACCTTTGATTGGAAGAAAGCTGACGCCATATTTTATAATTTCGTTCGTTTCCATGTACCGTATAACTATTCATCAAGTGTAATGTAGAGCTCATTTGTTGACAGACTTCAAACTACGTCTTCTGCACAAAGCCGGTAACCGACCACCCTACAGGACTTCCGGAACTCTGTAGCCACCTGTTGCTCCTGAAGCTCGAAATCTGTGGATGCCAGAGCGCCGAACTTTGACGTTCCACCAATAGCCATGAATTCTTATCTTCTGCGTATCGCAAGAGGTCAAGCAAAGCCTATTTCGCATTTCAAATAAATACTGCTGCGAGCAAGTTTTATAAATCAAAGCTAAAAATACCTAGATTCTCGGGAAAGGGTTACACAGACTGACGATCTCTTAGACTCTGCTGGAAGTATTGCAGAATTCCCTTGTTCCGAATGAGTCAAAAACGTTAAGAAACACAAACGCAAAGGCATTGTTACTAACAGTACCAACATTCACAAACTGTGTCGCAATGAAAAATGCTGAGGAGTAGTCTCCTTAAAGAGTTATGCACAATTTCAAAACACAGCATAGAAATTCCTATTCAAAGCAGACATTTGACACGCGTACGATATGGAGCCCATCGTTCGATACTTGCGTCTTGTTCAGTTACAACAAGGTAAGTATAACTTTCCACTGACAAACACAGAAACATCTGTGGTGAAATTTTATTAATAATTTTTACCAACTTACGATGGGAAGGCAATGATAATGCAGAAACTAGATCCCGAACAATGATTACTACACCAGAGGTATAAAATAGTTTTTATGCACTGCAATATTGTTTACTTACAGGTTATGTGTGTGTTCTAGATATTTTATAAAACAAATCTACTGAAAAAAGTGGTCTGTTTGTGTGAGTGGGAGAGGGGGAAGAAGAGTAAGATTCTGAGATGACCTGCAGAAGGAAATACAAAACAACAAACCAAATAAAAAATGCCTACAGCTGAATATATATGCTTCACAAAAACTTATTAAATTTCATTTGGCCTTTGAATTACATCTATGAGAAAATAATAAAAAAATGACAGCTGTATGTAGACTACTTACTCAGAGCTGCAAAAACACTGTAGAAAAACATCCCAATAAGGCCATTGGAAACATGTAGGGCGGAATCTTTTCCCAGTGTACGATGCACAATGCCGAACCCTTTTCCGAATCTGTAATTTGGAACACACAAAACTTGCCATCCGTACAAGAAATACACAAATAAACAAAACAAAAAAAAATAGGTACAGCTAATAACGTTTCTCCTTACATATTAATATTTTCGGTATCAGTAATTATCGTGTCTGGAGGCTACAAGTTAATGGCACTGGCAAATTTGCTGTATACTACAAACATTTATCACGAAACCTGATGCAGAAGAAAATTTACTGGGATACAAAACAAATCGATAGATGCAAAAATTTACGTACAAAACAATACGATTTTCATTTGTGCGTATATTATGCAAACAGCCGTGATTCATCACACTTTACCCTATCATTTAAAAATTATCCACCGCAGTGAGCACAAAATAAACATAGCTGAAGAATTACAAGTGCTTGTTACATGTCACCGAGAGCCAAATAACAGTGTATGCATATTCCAAATATGTGTAAGTAACACCTCGAAAACTTGCGAAGAATTAATTTGCTCTCACGGGGTACTCACTCTGACATAAACGCTTTTGAGCAGCTCATGTGTTCACTAATGTCACACGCGGGTTGGTAGTTGGCATCAGCTTCTTTCGATGTTTCAACAACATACGCATAATACGACAATCCAATCCCCAATAGACAGGAAGCAATTATAGCACCGTTCAATCCCATAACGAAAATTATTAGAATCTCACACCAAACACAAACACAGCGTCCAACAGAGCTCTTAATAACAGATTTCCTCCTGCAGCACAAACAACGTGCGACATGCGACTCACGAATTCCTCTATTAAACTGCCGGCAAGCCTCAACAGATAGCAGCAGCGTCTAGAGAAGATATCGATCTTACGCGGTATGCTGGTAGTTGAGGCGGCACCCAGTAGATGGCAGAGTCTGCACGATACGAAACGTAGCGGCTAAAATACAGTGTCGCGCACAGCATTACGCAAGAAGACAAAGTGCATTGGGCACAGACTGAGAAAGGAAGAGCCCTGATAAAATTTGTTTCCGTAGTTTCGTCGACAGTCGTGCCATATTGTTCAGCGGCCAAAGCAAACTATTCCCCGTTTGTGTACATGCAGATATAACTATCGACGAGTTAAGTAAATTTCAGTTCTATCGTGCTTCCGTTAAGTTCAACAGCGACTGCACGTAACAATATACTCGGCACACAGGCGTTCACACAGATAACTATTCCAAAAGATATCAGTTGAAAGGTTTTCAAATTAGCATACTGTAAAGCAAATTTCTGGAGACGTGATAAATATTTTAGAGACGAAAGAACGTATGAAAAATTTAGTTACGAGAGTGCATGTAACCTTACGTAAAACAATTACAGTCGTGTGAATTCGATGCCAAGTAGAAACCTCTCAAAAACGATCAGTAGCATAAAAATAACGTTTGGTTGAGATTTTCAGTCCGACGATCATTTATTGCAGAACGGCCTATAACAGAAAAAAAACAAAAGAAATGCCCACATTACAGGAGAAAAAACAGCACTATTAGAAAACATTATAAAAGAACCCATTACAAAATCACAATAAAAAAGGATGTCAGTCAGTCATAACAGATGATATATCTACTGCAGATGGTGGTCCATCTCTCCCGGTTTCCAGCTTCATCTTCCACCCTGTTTCTTTCAGAATTGTTAATACTTGATCCTTCCATCGCGTCCTTCGACGCCCCGTTGGGCGTCTTGCAGCAGGCTGAGAATGAGGGCCTGTGTATGGGTAGGATCTATCAGCTCGAAGGATAAGGCCAAACCACCGTAGCCTCTTGTGCCCTAATATTCGACCTTATTCTTGTGTGATATCGATCATGACTCGAACAAATTGTTCAGATTAAAGAAAATGCGATTAGCGTTTTTTATTCGCCGAAGAACTTCTTTCGTCATTTCATTTTTCTTTCTCAGTATGGAGCCCAGGTGTTTGAATTCTTGCACTCGACCAAAGGTGTGGGCCTCAACAACAATTGAATAAAAACCCCAGGTTTGTGTCTGCTCCCACCGTCTCCATTTCTCTGATTCGATAAGTATCACGGCTTATTTTTTTCCATGGCCAAGTTGAATAGCATTGGTGTCTATGGATTTCCTCATCTCAGTCCATTTCATATACTGGATGGTGACAATAGTTGGTTGCTCAATCTGTGGCGTAGCGCTTTTAGGACGATATCGTTATAGGCATGAGTCATCGAGAGATGTCACCAGCTGACATGGACCTGAGTTACAGAGCTGCACGTAATTGTACTAGTAGGCGGCAGAGGTCAGCAGTTGCCGGACAGTGCTAGCAGTCGTAGTCAAAACAATGTTGTAAAGTTATGTTTGACTAATATTTAATGTATCTGCATAATTATAATTGTTTTATATGTGTAGTAATTATCAGTGTGAGTGTTGTATGAGTGAAGAAGAACAGAAGTAAATGAAAATTGTTTTGTTTATTCACGAAGTACCAGTTAAACTATACAGGGGATTTACTATAATTAAGTGTGCAGTCAGTTTATGGTACTAATGAATCCGTGGTCGTGCGGTAGCGTTCTCGCTTCCCACACCCGGGTTCCCGGGTTCGATTCTCGGCGGGGTCAGGGATTTTCTCTGGGTGTTGTGTGCTGTCCTTAGGTTAGTTAGGTTTAAGTAGTTCTAAGTTCTAGGGGACTTATGACCACAGCAGTTGAGTCCCATAGTGCTCAGAGCCATTTGAACCACTAATGAATCGTGAGTAGGACACAAATTAATCGGTAATTTCAGAAGGAGTAATTTTATATTTGATACTTTTCTAAATTTATTTATTTAGCAACTGCCATAGAAAGAAATGTTTTACTATGATTGGTCATTGAAGTAAAGCGTGGTTTAGCGCGGGATAATACTGCAACCTGATTTGCTGTTTGTGATATCAGCCAATCAGAAAATTGCAGGCTCGCGCCAACCTATGCTGGGAACAAAGCCTTTGGTGTGATCTAAGTTAGTCGGAGCTGAGGGTTCGAACTAGTATCATGTCATTGAAAGCAGCTCCGACGAAAGTACTATAAAATCGCGGAAAATTGCTAATTACGAGTTCGCGAAGTAGTACAAAGCGTATTTAAGTGAACGTTATAGTGGAAGTCGTGTGGAATTTCGGACGGAATATCAAAATTATTGCTTATGACTGTTAGTTAAAACCGCGTGGCGTGTTGTGCGATCTAAGACTGGAACAGGTATTACGTGTAGAGCAGAGTGCACAACATTTGAGCGAGTATTTTCATAACTAAACGATCCAGTGAACTATTAACTTCGGTAACGGGTGTAAATACCATAAACTGGCTACGTGTGTGATTGTCGTGTGGGTGGGAACTTTACATTTTGTAGACACTTAGTGCGGACTTGGCAGTATTAACTGTGATCTTTATCGTAAAAATACACCTGAAAATTTACATTGCCAAGTGAAAACTTTTATTTCAGTACTAGCCACATCCCGTTTACCGGACAATTCTATGTATGTTGCGACCTGCAATAGACAGCAGTGGTCTAGTATTTTCTACTACAGCTTTTACCTAGACAAATGAACATTGCTGGACATTGGCAGGGGGGTAAAAAGAAATTTGCCGCGCCGCAAATCGTACTTGACAAGTTGATTGAGAGTAGCAAGCTGGAATTAGTCGGATATATTTCGGTGGGATATGAAAATCTCCAACGTTTTCCATAACATGGAGCGGTCAGCGCTGTCATAAGCTTGTTGAAAGTCAATGAAGATACGATGTAATTCGCGCTAGAACTCGTACAATTTTTCTGTCAGCTGCCTCAAGGCAAATATGTGCTCAAAAGTCGATAATCCAGGGACCTACAATTCCTACAGTCGATGGTTTCACGCGGTTTAGCAACAGCGTTGTAAAGACTTTATAACCAGTTTCAAGTAACGAAACGACTCGGCAGTTGGGTACTAGCGAAGCATCACTCTTCTTGAATATGGGACATATAACTGCTCCTCCAATTCCTCAGGAATTATTTCTGTTGTCCAAATGATACACCTGGAAAAAAATGTATGATATGTGATTTTTTTCCACCGTGTACAAAGTCTAGGGACTGAACGATGAGAGGATACAATACGAAAAAGGTCTAATGAGCTTATGTCCGGAAATGCATGGTTTACATGCTAGAGACCATTTATTCAATCCTGCTTTGTTACAGAGACTAAGGTCTAATACGCGCTGTACTATGCAGCCACAGTTACAGCATGCATGGTTTCCTCCTAACGCGTGGTACTGTTCTTCATACGTCATGCTCTAGCGTCCTCTCCTGCATAGTAATTGGTAATTTGTGTCCGATTCACTTCTCTTCTGGCTCCCCTTGTAGTGGACGTGTTAACAGCGTTGAATACAATGGTTCCGTATTCGAATCGAGAGCTTGCCGACATGGTGTTTACTTACGAAAAGGCTAATGGCAACTGGCGGCGGGAAGCAATGTTGTATCAGGAGACTTATCCCCGCCAACGACCACAGCGCTGAATGTTTGCAGTAGGGTTTCGTCGTTTGTCTGAGACATGGTCGTTTCAAGAAGCAGGAAATCATGAAGGACGTATCCGAAATGTTCGGACACCAGACTTGGAGGAAAATGCGATTAACACTGTGGAAGGCTACCGCCGTGTCAGTACCAGGCAGTTGGCCCACCAGTACAGGGTAAGCCAGACGACCGTGTGGAACATTCTCCAAGACAATAATGGTAACTACCATTATCACCTACAGCGTGTGCAGGTCTTACTTTCTACGTTGGGATGAGTTTTATCACTGATTTCTTCCACCGGGCAACCACGATTACGGGATTTTTGTCGTCAATCCTGTTCACAGATGATGCCATCGTTACGCGGAGTAGCCGGCCGGAGTGGCCGTGCGTTTCTAGGCGCTACAGTCTGGAACCGCGTGACCGCTACGGTCGCAGGTTCGAATCCTGCCCCGGGCATGGATGTGTGTGATGTCCTTAGGTTAGTTAGGTTTAAGTAGTTCTAAGTTCTAGGGGACTGATGACCACAGCAGTTAAGTCCCATAGTGCTCAGAGCCATTTGTTTTACGCGGAGTGGTATCTTCAGCTTTCATAACAGTCATCTGTGGGATAGTATGCGGAACCCTCAAGGTATGGTGACAGCGAATCATCAGCATCGGTGCAGCCGGAATGTGTGGGCCGGGATAACTGGCCACCGTATTTTGGGACCAAAATTCCTTCCACGCCGTCTAACACGCAGGAACTATCGGCATTCCTTGCGGGTGATTTTGCCTCCCCTACTGGAAGAAGTGCTATTGACGATTCGAAGTGTTACGTGGCTGCTACATGAAAGATTTTAATAGAGAACAAACAATGTATTTACCTTAATAATCATAATATATATGCCATCCAGTCTTACAAATTTCAAAACTCCGCCATTTCTCTCCCCACATCCACCACTGCTGGCGGCTCACCTCCAACTGCGCAACGCTACGCGCTGTTCACGTCCAGCTGTCCAACACTACAATGTAGTGATGGGGAGCTCGTGAATGAGTCGTTCGAATGAACGCTTCACTCCAGTGAAGTGTGAACAAACCACTCAATTTCAATGAACTGGTACTTCAAACTCTTCACAGATAACACACTCCGTACTTCTTTCTAGTTCACTCACTCTCTTCCCCTCTCCCTCATCCCATTACATCGGCGCTACGTCACTCATTCTCCCTTCACTTCAGTTCCCCCTCTACTGCCTGTCGACGAATCGCGCGGCGTTTGTGGGAAACGATAGGTTTGCGATGGCTTGTGAAGGTGAGGGGCGAGGGGAAGGCAGCGTCAGCTGCTTCCTGCAGTGCTGACATCATTACCCCTGACTATTTGTGCAGTTCAGTTATACTTCGCGTCTACCGGTAGCCTACCGTTGGCAGCGAGCGCTTGCGGACCAATGAATATTACAGATACAAACGAAGAGGCTGGCTGTGTGAGCACGCACAGCCAACATGAAAATAAAAGGCTTGTTAATAACACGGAAAGAGGGATTTTACCTGAAATCGTACCAATGACTACAGGTGACAGTTTAAACTGTTTTGAATCTGGAAGGTTATTATTCTCAACAAAAATAAAATCTACAGGAAAACTTCTGAATAATTTCTTAACGTAGATATATAGACTTTGTGACAGTGGTAAACATACACATTCTATTTTGGATTAAATTTTAAAAGGAACATAAAATTGGACTGCATTTCGTTGGTAGCCCTAGTTTTCAATCCATGAATACAACAAATAATGTTTCACTTGGCAGATAAAGACTTTTTTGGGCGCTTCATGACAAAATGTCGAGCAAGATTAAATGTAATACCTTCTTTGTATTTGACAGGTTTCTCTGTTTATCTTTCCTTTGTCCCCTTCGACCATGCTCTACTTAAGTTCTGAGACGCTGGAAGAGCGTAAAACGTTGCGTGCACGTTACTGCATAGTTCTGCCATCTGTTGGTAAAATTATGAAGTATTACGAAGCTTTATTGTACGAGCGAGGCGTAGCGAGCGTAGCCGCGGCTGAGCGGCGAACTGGGCAACTTCGCCAGGCTTCCGTACCTCGTGAATGAACTACTTCATTTGAACGCTTCACGGCAAAGAGTGAAATGAATGAAGTAGTTCACGGGAATGAACGCGTTCGACCCATCTCTACTACAATGGCAGACAACAATGCAAACTAGCCACAGACTGCACACAGCACAGCCAGTGATTTTCATACAGAGAGCGCTACATGGCGTTGCCAATAAGAAAATATATACAGAGCGCTACGTAACGTTGCCAATAAGAAAATATAAACAGCCTACTTACAAGTGTGCGGTCAGTTTATGGTACTAATGAATCGTGAGTAGAACACAAATTAATCGGTAATTTCAGAAGGAGTAATTTTATATTTGATACTTTTCTAAATTTATTTATTTAGCAACTGCCATCATGGTAGTCCGTCCCACTTCGCCGTTGACGTCCGGACGCATCTCAATCGTGTCTTCCCTGGTCGATGGACCAGACGAGGGGGTCCAGTTGCGTGGCCTGGTCGTTCACCGGATCTCAATCCGTGCGATTTCTGGTTATAGGGCCATCTCAAAAGTATCGTGTACGGAGAGCCCATTCTAGATGTGGAGACACTAGAACAGCGTATTTATGCTACCTTTGACACTGTCCAGTTGCCTGGTCGATGTGAACGTGTGAGACAGACCATGCTACACGCATGCGTTGAGGCACGTGGAAACCATTCTCAACACGTACCGTAACCGTGGCTGCATGGTACCGTGCATATTAGACCTCATTCCCTGTAACCAACAATGTTGTTGTGTTGTTGTTGTGGTCTTCCGTCCTGAGACTAATTTGACGCAGCTCTCCATGCTGCTCTATCCTGTGCAAGCTTCTTCATCTCCCAGTACCTACTGCAGCCTACATCGTTCTGAATCTGCTTAGTGTATTCATCTCTCGGTCTCCCTCTACGATTTTTACCCTCCACGCTGCCCTCCCATGCTAAATTTATGATCCCTTTACGCCTCAGAACATGCCCTACCAACCGGTCCCTTCTTGTCAAGTTGTGCCACAAACTCCTCTTCTTCCCAATTCTATTCAACACTTCCTCATTAGTTATGTGATCTACCCATCTAATCTTCAGCATTCTTCTGTAGCACCACATTTCGAAAGCTGCTATTCTCTTATTGTCCAAACTATTTATCGTCCACGTTTCACTTCCATACATGGCCATGATACATACAAATATTTTCAGAAACGACTTACTGACGCTTAAATCTATACTCGACGTTAACAAATCTCTCTCCTTCAGAAACGCTTTCCTTGCCGTTGCCAGTCTACATTTTATATCTTCTCTACTTCGACCATCATCAGTTGTTTTGATCCCCAAATAGCAAACTCATTTACTAATACACTCCTGGAAATTGAAATAAGAACACCTTGAATTAATTGTCCCAGGAAGGGGAAACTTTATTGACACATTCCTGGGGTCAGATACATCACATGATCACACTGACAGAACCACAGGCACATAGACACAGGCAACAGAGCATGCACAATGTCGGCACTAGTACAGTGTATATCCACCTTTCGCAGCAATGCAGGCTGCTATTCTCCCATGGAGACGATCGTAGAGATGCTGGATGTAGTCCTGTGGAACGGCTAGCCATGCCATTTCCACCTGGCGCCTCAGTTGGACCAGCGTTCGTGCTGGACGTGCAGACCGCGTGAGACGACGCTTCATCCAGTCCCAAACATGCTCAATGGGGGACAGATCCGGAGATCTTGCTGGCCAGGGTAGTTGACTTACACCTTCTAGAGCACGTTGGGTGGCACGGGATACATGCGGACGTGCATTGTCCTGTTGGAACAGCAAGTTCCCTTGCCGGTCTAGGAATGGTAGAACGATGGGTTCGATGACGGTTTGGATGTACCGTCCCCTCGACGATCACCAGTGGTGTACGGCCAATGTAGGAGATCGCTCCCCACACCATGATGCCGGGTGTTGGCCCTGTGTGCCTCAGTCGTATACAGTCCTGATTGTGGCGCTCACCTGCACGGCGCCAAACACGCATACGACCATCATTGGCACCAAGGCAGAAGCGACTCTCATCGCTGAAGACGACACGTCTCCATTCGTCCCTCCATTCACGCCTGTCGCGACACCACTGGAGGCGGGCTGCACGATGTTGGGGCGTGAGCGGAAGACGGCCTAACGGTGTGCGGGACCGTAGCCCAGCTTCATGGAGACGGTTGCGAATGGTCCTCGCCGATACCCCAGGAGCAACAGTGTCCCTAATTTGCTGGGAAGTGGCGGTGCGGTCCCCTACGGCACTGCGTAGGATCCTACGGTCTTGGCGTGCATCCGTGCGTCGCTGCGGTCCAGTCCCAGGTCGACGGGCACGTGCACCTTCCGCCGACCACTGGCGACAACATCGATGTACTGTGGAGACCTCACGCCCCACGTGTTGAGCAATTCGGCGGTACGTCCACCCGGCCTCCCGCATGTCCACTATACGCCCTCGCTCAAAGTCCGTCAACTGCACATACGGTTCACGTCCACGCTGTCGCGGCATGCTACCAGTGTTAAAGACTGCGATGGAGCTCCGTATGCCACGGCAAACTGGCTGACACTGACGGCGGCGGTGCACAAATGCTGCGCAGCTAGCGCCATTCGACGGCCAACACCGCTGTTCCTGGTGTGTCCGCTGTGCCGTGCGTGTGATCATTGCTTGTACAGCCCTCTCGCAGTGTCCGGAGCAAGTATGGTGGGTCTGACACACCGGTGTCAATGTGTTCTTTTTTCCATTTCCAGGAGTGTATTTTAAGCGTCTTATTTCCTAATTTAATAGCCTCAGCATTACCCGATTTAATTCGACTACATTCCATTATCCTCGTTTTGCTTTTGTTGATTGTCATCTTATATCCCCCTTTCAAGACACTGTCCATTCCGTACAGCTGCTCTTCCAGGTCCTTTGCTGTCTCTGACAGAATTACAATGTCATCGGCGAACCTCAACGTTTTTATTTCTTCTCCATGGATTTTAATACCTACTCCGAACTTTTCTTTTGTTTCCTTTATTGCTTACTCAATATACAGATTGAGTAACATCGGGGAGAACCTACAACCCTGTCTCACTCCCTTCCCAACCACTGCTTCCCTTTCATGCCCCTCGACTGCTATAACTGCCATCTGGTTTCTGTACAAATTGTAAACAGCCTTTCGCTCCTTGTATTTTACCCCTGCCACCTTCAGAATGTGAATGAGAGTGTTCCAGTCAACATTGTCAAAAGCTTTCTCTCAGTCTACAAATGCTAGGAACGTAGGTTTGCCTTTCCTTAATCTTTCTTCTAAGATAAGTCGTTAGGTCAGTATTGCCCCACGTGTTCCAATATTTGTACGGAATCCAAACTTATCTTCCCCGAGGTTGGCTTCTACCAGTTTTCCATTCGTCTGTAAAGAATTCGCGTTAGTATTTTGCAGCCGTGACTTATTAAACAGATAGTTCGGTAATTTTCACATCTGTCAACACCTGCTGTCTTTCGGATTGGAAGTATTATATTCTTCTTGAAGTCTGAGGGTATTTCGCCTGTTTCATAGATCTTGCTCACCAGATGGTAGAGTTTTGTCAGGACTGGCTCTCCCAAGGCTGTCAGTAGTTCTAATGTAATGTTGTCTACTCGTGGGGCCTTGTTTCGACTCAGGTCTTTCAGTGCTCTGTCAAACTCTTCACGCAGTATCGTATCTCCCATTTCATCTTCATCCTCCTCCATTTCCATAATATTGCCTTCAAGTTAATCGCCCTTGTATAGAGTCTTTATATACTCCTTCTACCTTTCAGCTTTCTCTTCTTTGCCTGGAACTGTATTTCCATCTGAGCTCTTGATTTTCATACAAGTGGTTCTCTTTTCTCCAAAGGTCTCTTTAATTTTCCTGTAGGCAGTATCGTTCTTACCCCTAGTGAGATAAGCCTCGACATCCTTACATTTGTCCCCTAGCCATCCCTGCTTAGCCATTTTGCACTTCCTGTCGATCTCATTTTTGAGACTTTTGTATTGCTTTTTGCCTGCTTCATTTACTGCATTTTTATATTTTCTCCTTTCATCAATTAAATTTAATATATCTTCTTTTACCCAAGGATTTCTACTAGCCCTCGTCTTTTTACCTACTTGATCCTCTGCTGCCTTCACTACTTCATCCCTCAAAGCTACCTATTCTTCTTCTACTGTATTTCTTTCCTCCATTCCTGACAATTGTTCCCTTATACTCTCCCTGAAACTCTGTACAACCTTTGTGTTTAGTCAGTCTATCCAGGTCCCATCTCCTTAAATTCCCACCTTTTTGCAGTTTCTTCAGTTTTAATCTACAGTTCGTAACCAATAGATTGCGGTCAGAGTCCACATCTGCCCCTGTAAATGTCTTACAATTTAAAACCTGGTTCCTAGATCTCTGTCTTACCATTATATAATTTATCTGATACCTTCTAGTACCTCCAGGCTTCTTCCATGTATACAACCTTCTTTCATGATTCCTGAACCAAGTGTTAGCTATGATTAAGTTATGCCCTGTGCAAAATTCTACCAGGCGGCTTCCTCTTTCATTTCTTACCCCCAATCCATATTCACCTACTATGTTTCCTACTCTCCCTTTTCCTACTATCGAATTCCAGTCACCCATGACTATTAAATTTTCGTAATATTTTGTGTAATGTAATATCTTGTACAGACACCTTTTATTAACATGACACTTTCCAAATCATTACGAAGTGTCGTATTTATGATCTATGGGACAAGTACTAGTCTAATCTAATCAACCTCCTTCCTGGCGTCTCGCGAGAAGGTGCGCGCGCGACCGACCGTGGTGACTTTGGCTGTAGATGATGATGTTTGGTTTGTGGGGAGCTCAACTGCGTGGTTATCAGCGCCCGTACAATTACCCTATCTTTGCTCAGTCCAATTTCGCCACTTTCCTGGATGATGATGAAATGATGAGGACAACACAACACCCAGTCATCTCGAGGCAGGGGAAAATCCCTGACCCCGCCGGGAATCGAACCCGGGACCCCGTGCTCGGGAAGCGAGAACGCTACCGCGAGACCACGAACGGCGGACCTTTGGCTGTTGGTCAGTTCCGTCTTGCCGCTAGCTGGAGAAGGAAGTTCCTGAGCAGCCACAAGTGGTTGGTCGGTGGGGCTGTAAACCGACGAACATTTCCCCGGAGCGAGTCTTGGATTGCTAAGCTCACTTGTCTGAGAAACACGACGCTCGAGTTCCGACACGACCCAAGTTCGTATTTGCTGCTCTGTCCTTGAGTATACGGACAGAGTGGAGCAGCGGATGCGTATGGATTTGTTTGGTGATGATTTTGCTTGGCCCTGTGGCGTGCTTGTGCCCAGTAGTTAAGCATACCAAAATCCATGGGACGTGTACCAGGTGAGGCGTTATTGGCTTCTTTTGTCAAAGTTGTAACCTCCCCACAAAAATCGTAATAAAAAATGAAAATGAACCATGAACCAGGTGTAACCTCCCCTCGGAAATAGGAATTAAATGAATTTTAAATATTGTAACCTCGGAACAAAATTGGCTCCCATTTATAATCTCTGTGCAGAAATGCATTCACATTTAATATTCCCACAAAATTCTTTTCTCATTTAATGTTAAGTTCGAAACAGAAAAATTCCTAAGCCCAAAAATAAAAAAAAGGAAAATTCAGTAACCTGGTAAATTTTATGACGACAGCAGCGCTGCGCCACGGCCCTGTATTCTGAATAAAAAAAAAAGAAAAAATTCTTACCTCAATAAAAACTGCGAATATATCTGCTCTTACCTAAAAAATTTTCGGCACAGATCCGTGCAATGCTGGCCTACGCTTTGTGACTCGTGAAAGGAATTAATTATTCGTTGGATAAAATCTTTAAATTGAAATGAATGCTTTTTTTAAAAAAAAAAAAAGAAATTACTTTCTATTATAAAAATTATTATTGAGGCATTTTTTGAAAGAAATTGGATGACAGTTAACATACATTGCTAGATATGCGCAAGGCTGGTTCTTTACCTTCTACAATAATACTCATCCTCCAGAGTCCCGACCAGAGCAGACTGCCGACACGCGCAGACACGCGCCGACTCCTGCCGACTCACGCAGACTACTGTCGACTACTGCCGACTAATGCCGACTAGCAACAACTAACTACATACTGCTCTCTGGTCAGAAACTCTCCTAAGTCTTGCCTGTTGCAGGCAGCGCATACATCGCATACCTCTTACAAAGTGCAGTGACAGCACTTGCCTTTTGGCGTGTATGTGTTTAACAAGTGTCTGCCACAGGGGAAAGCTCAAGTTTCCCAGTGAGTTTTTTTTTATGAGCCTGACGAAATGATCCGTGTTGGGCATTATTGCATGTGCCAGATGAGGTCAAGTGGTTTTGTTAAGCATGAGCCAGTTAAGTCTTTCGGGCTCTAAGTCACTGGTACCTCTCTTTAATCTGTTGTCTATGTACCTAAATGTATAATTTGACGTTGATACCTACATCAGAATTTTATATGATCTGAAGATGATAGTTGCCGAAACCGGTAATAGAGAAGTGTAAAAGTTTATGTGGTCAAGACGAACTTGTAAAATAAAGTGCCAAAATGTAATCATGGACTCATTTTCAGCCTTTAGATCTTCAGTTGTTGTCTATTTCTTTAAGTACTATTTAAATTGGAAAATCATATTTTTAGTGTAAATTTTTTCCCCCATTAACCGCCATTTTAAAATCTTTTTTGTCTTATGTTGGTATTTGCTTGAAATTTACCTGTGTTGAAAAGAGTCTTGAAGGTGTAGGGTGGGCTTTGTTTGAAATTCAGTTTTTTGAGCAGACTTGTTCGTGCAATAGCTGGGACCCCGTTTTCTAGAAATAACTGCTAATCAAATTTTCACTGACATTAATACGGTAAATAGTTCAAAGCTAATTCACTGTCATTAAACTTTGAGGAGAATCACTATATGCAGTTCAGAACCTGTAAGAGATTTACTTTCAGCGAGTGTATAACATATGGAGTCATGCAGATCGAAGAGGGTGACCTGTTAAGTTTCTGGTACGAAAAAAAAAATGGCTCTGAGCACTACGGGACTTAACTTGTGAGGTCATCAGTCCTCTAGAACTTAGAACTACTTAAACCTAACTAACCTAAGAACATCACACACATAAATGCGCAAGGCAGGATTCGAACCTGCGAGCGTAGCGGTCGCGCGGTTCCAGACTGAAACGCCTAGAACCGCTCGGACACTCCGGCCGACCTGGGATGAAAACTCGATAGTAAATTCAGTTGGGAAGGGCATACCACAGAATTGCTTAAGCGCCTAAACAAGTCTGTATTTGCAGTGGGAATGATGTCAGATGTAGGAGATATAAATATAAAAAATCTTGTATACTTTGCTTGCTTTCATTCTATTATGTCATATTCTGGGGTAACTCATCAAACCGAGGAAAAATTTTTAGGGTGCAAAACCGTGTGGTAAGAATCGTTTTTGCTGTAAATTCAAGAACATCATGTAGAAACCTGTTCAAGGAAATTTGTAATCTAACCACCGCTTCTCAGGATATTGATTCCTTAGTGAAATTTGTTGCAAGTATATATCTCTATTTCCAACCAAAAGCTCAATACATAGTATCAATACTAGGAATAAAAACAATCTACAAAATGATTCAATTGGCTCTGAGCACTATGGGACTTAACAGCTGAGGTCATCAGTCCCCTAAAACTTAGAACTACTTAAACCTAACTAACCTAAGGACATCACACACGTCTATGCCCGAGGCAGGATTCGAACCTGCGACCGTAGCGGTCGCGCGGTTCCAGACTGAAGCGCCTAGAACCACTCGGCCACCACGGCCGGCAACAATCTACATAAAGGTCTAAAATCACTTACCTTGGCTGAAAACGAGGTCCAATATTCAGGAACACACATTTTCAATAAATTGCCAGCAATAATTAAAACCTTGGTTTCAGATAAAGCACGGGTTAAACAGAGTCTGAAAGACTTTTTGATAGGCAACTCCTTCTATCTGTAGATGAATATCTTAACAGAGACTGTTAAGCCAGCTTAAGTAAAAATGTCTGTTAGATTTCAGTTTTGACAGCACTTGGTCACAACAGTCAAGACTAGGTATTTTGTGTATGATAAATGTATTAATAGTGCGTAACAATGTTTCATTCTGACAGCGTGTTAATTCTGTAAATATTAGCTGTTCTAGTTCATCATATTGTATTCACTTATTTTCGACAATCTCCTGACAAATGATCAGGGTTGTAAGTATCATATTCAAATGTATTATGCTTTTATGTTATACTTTCTGACATGTTCCATACCCACGAGAATCATTTCATTTTTGGTATATGGAATGAAAACTGAATCTAATCTAATATAATCTGTTATGAAGGCTCACTGGTTGATCTGTGCCGATTCTTAAACCCATGAAATGCTTTCGCAGTTGCGAATATAGACAACAGTTAGCTGTATAATGGTATGACGAAAGTGAAAATTTGTTCCGGATCGGTACTCGAACCCGGATTATCCGCTTATCGTGAGTGGTCGCCCAACCGTTAGACTATCCGAGCACGCCTCATTTCCAGGACCAAACTTCCTTGTATCGTCAACCATGTGTTTACAACCTGCAGTCGTGCATCTAATATGTATAATCCTGTAGAGAGGAGACATTCTAATCGGGAGTTGTTTGCCATGTCTTTGGCTGATAAATACGTTATTGCAGTGCCTGTGGTGTTCATAGGTACGATGCAGTGTTGCTTCGGACATGCACGCATTAAATTCAGTACACGCGTTCAGTTAAATTTCACTTTTACATACCGACTGTAATTACGTTTTTAGTATCGCAATGTTTTTAAATTGTTTCTCATTTGCTTAAATGCCGTTTCAATAGTTATTTGTACTCACTAGCTACCATTATCCAGTCTTTCAATTTTTTGTTTAAAGTCTTTGAGCTTTAAGAGTCATTCATTCTACTGCCATAAGCAAGGGTTTTGTACCAGAAAGCAAAGTGGAACATCGGAATTTTTGTGGCAGTTAATTTTACCTAATGTTTCCAAATAAATGTCTTTCCTGGTGTAAGTGTCAAGTTTTACTTCCCAGCACCTAACCGATCCCAGCTCCCCGCTAGTTGCCCCATTTCACTATCCATTCCATTCAACTGCTCTTCGAAGGCCTTTGCCGTCTAACAAGAAAACATGACCAACTCGACCTCGTATCTTAGGGGAAAAAATCCATACTTGCAAGGTATCAGCTCCAGAAACCGACACCACAACATAACTGTGGTAGTACGCAGTTAGGACCTTCCGGAAGTACAGCATTTAAACATTCGTGCGCGTTGGTTGTTTGCCACTCGGCCCGCTCCCTGCAGCCGCCCAACACCCGAGCGCGTAGTCAAAAATGGTTCAATGGTTCAAATGGCTCTGAGCACTATGCGACTTAACATCTGAGGTCATCAGTCCCCTAGAACTCAGAACTACTTAAACCTAAGTAACCTAAGGACGTCACACACATCCATGCCCGAGGCAGGATTCGAACCTGCGACCTACAATTTAAATTGCAATTCAACTTTTTAATCTTTAATTGCATTACAGACACACCATTAAAGATGTCATTTAACGATTGTTAGATGTGGAACAGCTTTTCCAATGTTGTTTACAAACATTGTAACTTCTTTGGCGACAACAGTCAGTTGAAGTCTGATAATTATCTTGTAAGCCGAAACTAGGTTAACGTAATAAATTAGCCCTGTAGAACATAAATAGTATAATGCTCTTCGTTTCTTTAAAACTCATTAGTTGCCCAGCTGCTTGTGTTTATTCATTTTTATTTTTAGGTATAGAATATTAATAAGAGAATATTGTTAAAATAGTGCTGGACATATACGAGTGCGAGATTGATAGATTACTACTTGCACATGTGTTGTCCTAATGGGCTACTAAAGGGGTACAAAGTTTGAAGTAAATCCGTGATCCGAACATCGTGGCCTCCTCTTTCCAATACATCCGTAGGAATGTAGATTGGCCCCTGTATCCAACGGCAGACCCCCGACGAGAGGAAGTTGGCTGAGAATGTGAGTTACAGTAACATTCTTAAAAGGGGCCGGGACGCCCAGAGTGTGTGCATTCCAATTAAAGATGTCAATACATCGACGTTAGTAACACTTTTAAAAAAGCATTATAACAGGATTTGCAAATTGCAAACGTCGGTCCACGGGACCTTACCGGCGCAACGGTACGTTTATCCTCTGCCATTGACGTCATTCGTTACAGTACAGAAGGGCATGCGATCAGTACAGAGCTCTCTCGGTAGTTGTCAGTTTTAGTGAGCTGGAGTCGCTACTAAACTGTATCAGCATCGTACTTTTTAAAGAGCTTCTGTTGTGTACATAATTCCCAGAACCTATAAACATCTTTTTAGCAATATCAACGCACTTTCAACAACGTGTACATCCGAAGGGGTGTACTTTAAGACAACCACAATAAAAGTTTAAAAAATGTGTTCGTTTCTGATGAGTTCCCCCCTAAATACATTTTTCAAAAAGGTATTGGTATGTAAGTAAGGCTCTGAACTTAGAAATACTGAACATGACGTTCAATGGGGAAAGTAGCATTTACCACTGAGATTTAAATTTTTGGACTAAGTTTAAGTGGAAAATTTGGGACATAATTATGTTGAATCTGGTCCAAGAATTCATTAAAAAAAGTAGATATGCTTTCAAAATTTTATAATACGAAGTAACTGACTAGACAATATTTTCAAAATGTAGTTGTGAAGTACCTCCCCCCCCCCCCCCCAAATCTCCTTGGTGTTGGGAGAGTTAATAGCTGGGAACGAGGACTGTATCGTTATAACTACAAATACAGTAAATATGAGTATGCCTTCCTTCAGTCTATTAGTGCGACCAGGAAGTAATGCAGCGCTTTTTTTCTCACCCGGGAACAGTGCTACGAATGCGTAACGTTACGTGTGCATTATTTGAAGTCTTCTGAGTGAGTACGCCAAGTTTCCGTCACTTCCGACGGATAGCATAGTTGCAGGACCGTTTGAAAATGGCGTCTGCAGGTGATGTACGTTACAAGCAACGTGCCGTCATTTAATTTCTCACTGCAGAGAAAGAAACTGTGTAGAGTATTCACGAACACTTGTGCAAAATCTATGGATCATCTACTGTCGACAGAAGTACAGGATGTTTATAAATGAATATCGGGGTTTTAAGGCTTTATAATATTTATTACATTAAACTTACAGTTATAAATGTTATGTCAAATGAAAGAGCAACTCAAACAGTTGTGTTTGGCACCAGTGCGCATGCGCAGCGCGCAATGTTTCCGCCGCAATCCGCTAGACAGCGGCAGTAGCGAAGATGGCGACCAGTGAACAGAAAGCGTTTTGTATTTTGCAGTTTGAAAACACCTAATCTGTAGTTACTGTGCAACGTGCGTTCCGGCTGAAGTTCGGTTGTGATCCTCCAAGTGATAATAACATTCGTAGATGGTGTCATCAATTTGAAGATACTGGCTGCCTTTGTAAAGGGAAGAGCAGAGGATGACCAAGAGTTAGTGAAGAGACTGTTGAGTGAGTGAGAGAGTCGTTCACTCCTAGCCCAAAGAAATCAGTTCAGAGGGCTAGTTGTAAATTACAAGTTCCTGTGTCGACTGTTTGGAAAGTTTTAAGAAAACACGTACAACTATGTCCTTATCGTTTACAGTTATTACAGGCTCTAAAGCCGGCAGACCATGGATTACGTACCAACTTTGCAAACGAAATGTTGTTTCATGACGAAGAAGATTTTCTGGATCATGTTGTCTTCAGTGATGAATCGGCCTTTCACCCTAGTGGACATGTTAACACTCACAGTGTGAGCATCTGGGGCTCAGAAAATCCTCACAAGGTGGTACAAATGCAACGAGATTCCTCTAAAGTGACTGTTTTTTGTGCCATATCCTGTTGGAAAGTTTATGGGCCTTTCTTTTTTTGTGAACCTACTGTAACTGGCATTTCTTACCTTCACCAAGGATCGTGTGTACATGCCTCCGCTACCAGCAGACCTCCCTGAATTAAGAAACCAGACTGAAGCAGCTGTTGCTACAGTCACTGAAGACACACTTATTAACATTTGGCAAGAACTCGGCTATAGACTTGATGTATGCCGTGTGGAAAATGGTGCTCACATTGAACATTTATAAGGTTCTTGGTAAAGCAGTTTAAGTTGCTCTTTCATTTGACATATCATTTATAACTGAAAGTTTAATATAGTAAACATTATAAAGCGTTAAAACCCCGATATTCATTTATAGACACCCTGTACAATTAAGTGCTGGGCACAGAGGTGAGCTCACCAGAAGGTGGTTCGGCGGAACACCATGATTTGCAGCGGTTGGGGAGACCATCACGGCTGTCAACCTGGCAGCCCTGACCCAGCCCCCTTGAACATGCACTTGTTTGGGCCATTATAGGATGCCATTCATGGAAGACGTTTTGAGGATGATGAGGAGATGATTCACACAGTGAAGCACTGGCTCCGCCACCAGGACAAAGATCGGTACCAAAAGTGCATACAAGACCTTGTTTCATGCTGGATGAAGGACATAGCGCATGGTTGAGATTACTTGGAAAAACAGGGTGTGTAGATAAAACACCATTCTTTTGCGTATGTAATTCTCCTTATGTTCATTAAACAATTGTTGAAGAAAACAAATGCGGTGCATTAGTTTCTGGGCAACCCTCATATTAACACCTGCACTCCTCCATTTGTTCTGTCTCTAACGACCCCTTTGTCTACGTGACGTTAAAGCCTAAATGTTACTTCCTTCTTCGTCCTGCATTCCTCTGGGATCCATGGTAGGACGACAATATAAGGCTAATCGCAGATAAGGCAGATGTCAGTGTGACACTAAGTGAAAGAATTCTAAGATAGTGTAATCCAACCACAAAAGTGGTAGCTTACAAAACCTTCGTTCGACCTAAAATTAACTGAATATTGCTCGTCAATCTGGGACACATAGCAGATAATATTGATAGAGGAAATTGAGAAGCTCCAAAGAAAATAACACGTTTTGTTACAGGTTTATGTAGACTCCAAAAGCATCACGGAGTTGCCTCTCAAATGGCAGACGCTCCAAGAGACGCATTTTGGACCATGCTGTGGTCTACTGTTAAAGGTCTGACAACATACCTTCCTAGAACAGTCAACCTATTTCAGAATAATATTCAGTCATCACTTGCAAATATATTTTTATTTCGGTTTCGACAAATTAATTTATGATCTCTAGAAGCCTAGAAATTGAGGAATGTTATACATGCAAGCGCCAAAGGAACTGGTTTAGCATGCGTATTCAAATACAGAGATACGTGAGCAGGTAGAATACGGCGCTGCGGTCGGCAACACCTGTCCAAGAAAACAAGTGTCTGGCGCAGTTGTTAAATCGGCTACTGCTGCTACAGTGACAGGTTATCAAGATCTAAGTGAGTTTGAAAGGTGGTGTTCTAGTCGGCCCACTAGCGATGGGACACAGCACCTTGTAGGTAGCGCTGAAGTGCAGATTTTTCCGTGCGATCATTTCACCAATGTACCGTGAATATCAGGAATCCGCTAAAACATCAAATCTCCGACATCGCTGCCGCCGGAAAAAGATCCTGCTTGAAAGAGTCAGCGACGACTGAAGAGAATCGTTCAGCGTGACACAAGTGCAACCCATCCGCAAATTGCTGCAGATTTCAGTGCTGAGCCGTCAACAAGTGTCAGCGTGCGAGCCATTCAACGAAACATCATAGATGTGGGCTTTCGTAGCCGAAGGCCTACTCGTGTAACTTTGATGACTGCACGACACAAAGCTTTACGGCTCACTGGGCCCTTCAACACTGGCATTGGACTGTTGATGATTGGAAACGTGTTGCCTGGTCGGACGGGTCTCATTTCAAATTGTATCGAGCGGATGGACGTGTACAGGTATGGAGACAACCTCATGAATCCATGAACCCTGCATGTCAGCAGGGGACTGTTCAAGCTGGCAGAGGTTCTGTAATGGTGCAGTTGGGATGGTATGGGATACCTGATACGAGCCCTAGACATGACTCTGAGAGGTGACACGTAAGTAGGCATCCTGTCTGATCACCTGAATGCATTCATGTCCATTATGCATTCCGACGGAGTTGGGCAATTCCAGCCGGACTATGCGACACCCCACACGTCCAGAATCGCTACAGAGTGGCTCCAGAAATACTCTTCTGAATTTAAACACTTCCGCCGGCCACCAAACTCCATAGACATGAACATAGACATGAGCATAGACATGATCATATCTGGGTTGGGAGATCTCAACCCCCACGTAGTCCTACGGATTTATGGACAACCCTGCAGGATTCATGGTATCAGTTCCTTCCAGCACTGCCTGAGACATTAGTCCAGTCGATGCCACGTCGTGTTTCAGTACTTCTACGTGCTCTCGAGAGCGCTATACAATATTAGGCACGTGTACCAGTTTCTTTGGCTCTTCAGTGTAAATCTAATCTGTCGAAACTGGTAATTCGAAATCAGAAAATATTTTAAACTGATGACTGAATTTTATTCAGGAATATAATCTACTGTTACTGAAAATTACAACCATGAATTAAATTGTCAATCTATATTTTTGCTTTTTCATACGTAAATCTCCTGATAGACCACGAGGTAAAGTTAGAAGGATTCGAACTCCACGGAGGCTTAACAGCAATCGTTCTTCCCGCCAACCATTCGTACTAGAACAGTGAAGCGTGAGGCTGACAATGGATCACAAAGCACCCTCCGCCACGCACCGTAAGGTTGTTTGCCCGTCGTCTCAGTCTGAAATTCAGAAGAGAAGTGACTTGGTCGAAATGTTCGTCATATGCTGATTTACGTTCACTCCCAGTTCATTTTTACTGAGCTCGTAAAATGTTTTCCATTCCATTCTGTTTCCCGAAACACTTCATGGTTTTCCTGATTCTCAAAGTTATTTCCCAGCATGCATCTTATTAAACCTCTCTCAACCCTTCGTATCTACCTCTACGAGTAATCAAAATGTTCACTCAAGTTTACATCAATCGGAATAGTGAAATGGGTTCGTTAGATGATACACACTGGCGGCTATTAAAATGAATCGTGTGCCTTAACCAACCTGTGCACTGCCTCCCATATCTCTAGGGAACTATATCTATATTTTTATGACTAATCTGAAATGAAAAGTCACTCAAATTAGCCCCAGTTTAAAAGTTCACTTGTAGCAAGTTGATGGCCCCTGACCAATCTCTCTCAGTCCCGCACCACCCATCATGCTTAGCCACATCAGTTGGTTTCTTGCAAACATTTCACGCTGCGAATATTTCGGTTATTTAGTTACTTAATCCGAAATTGTTTAAGACTACTTCCGGCACATAACCACAGTCATCTAAAATTTACTGGCGCACTCCCAGATCTCGAAAGCACTTGAAGGATACCTAACATTCCCAGACCATTGTTGCGTACAGCTTAGTGACACAACATCAGCGATATCGCAGCCGCCGGAAATGAGCTGTTAATATCGATTTTTAATAAGGGTGTCGTCTATAATAGTACCCTTACAATCTGTCAGAACCTCGGGATTTTAATTGTTTTCGCATAAAAAGTCACTCCCATTGCCATAAGTCAACAACTACTAGTACTACATACTGACTGTGAACATTTCTTTCCCACAGGTCGAACCCATTAGTTAAAAAATCTTATTTTGTTTATATCACATTCCAGGTCAATTTTAGTCTTTCGTTTATTTCTTTGCACCCATCGAGTCATTGTCTTCAGTTTGTAGCGGTTGCTACCCCACCCTAACTAATTAACCTGTTAGAATGAGATGTGGAATGTTCCTGGTGTGACACATTATTGCATCGGATATCACAATAGCGGAAGTTGTTCTTTGCGAATTGTTGTATACGGAGTATACTCCAGCGTTTTCCCTAGATGGTCTCCTATCGTAACTTGGGAGACGCAGGTTCACCTCGTCTTTTCTACAGCTATGTTATTGTCCCCCATTGGATTTCTTCTCTGTCGGCTGCAAGTCCTAACATGCAAGTGGGGAACCTTTGGAGTAACACGTGGGAATATTTCGACACAATGATAATAAAAGTTTAAAATATTGCAGTGTCAGGTGATTATTTGTTAATTCATTCTTAAAATCAGGTAACGTTTACATATTACTTCAATCACAAAATCAGAATATGTTATAATTAACATTTTCTAAGAGCCAAAGATCCCGGAATCTACACTCATGCTCATAAATTAAAGATAATGCTGATACATGGTGAGAACACGCTCTGGTGGGCGGTTTTCGGGTTTAAATTACCTCGACGTATGACCATGTGGTGCATTTGACCTGCGGTCGTCGCACAGCGGCGCTGGCAGCAGTCCACATACGTAGAGGTATGTTGGTCCATGCCAGAGTACGATGCAGCGAGTAAGTGTGCAGACGTTTTCAGACGTGCTAATGGTGACTGTGTGTTGAAAATGGCTCAAAGAACACATATTGATGACGTTATGAGGGGTAGAATACTAGGGCAACTGGAGGCTGGTCAAACACAGCAGGGGCCCTCCGTGTGCCACAAAGTGTGATCTCAAGATTATGGCAACGACTCCAGCAGACAGGAAACGTGTCCAGGCGCTACAGTACGGGACGTGCACAGTGTACAACACCATAACAAGACCGATATCTCACCATCAGTGCCCGCAGACGGCCACGGAGTACTGCAGGTAGCCTTGCTCGGGACCTAACCGCAGCCAATGGAACAGTTGTCTCCAGACACACAGTCTACAGACGACTGAACAGACATGGTTTATTCGCCCCACTGATCTCTGGTCACAGGAGAGCCCGTAAAGCCTGGTGTAAAGAACACAGTACATGGTCATTGGAACAATGGTCCCAGGTTTTGTTCACGGACAAGTCCAGGTATAGTCTGAACAGTGATTCTCGCCAATTTTTCATCTGGCGTGAACCAGGAACTAGATACCAACCCCTTAATGTCGTTGAAAGGGACCTGTATGGAGGTCGTGGTTTGATGGTGTGGGGTGGGATTATAATTGGTGCGCGTACATCCCTGCATGTCTTTGACAGAGGAACTGTAACAGGTCAGGTGTTTCGGGACATTTTGCACCAGTATGTCCGCCTTTTCAGGGGTGCAGTGGCTCCCATCTTCCTCCTGATGGATGATATTGCACGGCCCCACCGAGCTGCCATCGTGAAGGAGTACCTTGAAACAGAAGATATCAGGCGAATGGAATGGCCTGCCTGTTCTCCATACCTAAACTCCATCGAGCGCGTCTGGGGCGCTCTTATTGCTACACGTCTTCAAACCCCTAGGACACTTCAGGAGCTCCGACAGGCACTGGTGGAAGAATGGGAGGCTATACCCCAGCAGCTGCTCGACTACCTGATCCAGAATATGCCAACCCGTTGTGCGGCCTGTGTACGTGTGCATGGTGATCATATCCCATATTGATGTCTGGGTACATGCGCAGGAAATAGTGGCGTTTTGTAGCACATGTGTTTCGGGACGGTTTTCTTAAATTGTCACCAATACCGTGGACTTACGGATCTGTGTCGTGTTTGTTTCGTATGTGCCTATGCTATTAGCGCCAGTCTTGTGTAATGCCACGTTGTGTGGCACCACATTCCGCAATTATCCTTAATTTATGAGCATGAGTGTAGTTATCGCTTATCGAGCACCATAATAATATGTAAACACTCTCAGTACACGAGTTTATTGACATACAGAAACCGCAAATAAATGTTTCCGGGCCAATTTTAATTAACAATTCACATTTAAGCACATGTCGGTATTATCTCTACACAGACCGTGTTGTTTCGGGCCTGCTCGTTCAGGGTGTGGCCAGAACCGGTCGATTCGGTCAACCAATTATGCGCACAACATTACATGAAATTTGTAACTAGGTTTGAGTCTGAAATTAGAGTTACTGAAATAATTAGTAGAAAGCAGTCAGTCTGGACAATGTCATCAGCAAAGTTGAGAGTCTGCACATAAATTGAAGTAGTAAATACACTGAAGAGCCAAAGAAACTGGTACACCTCCATAATATCGTGTAAGGGCTTCGCGAGCACGCAGAAGTGCCGTAACATGACGTGGCGTGGACTCGACTAATGTTTGAAGTAGTACTGGAGGCAACTGACACCATGAATCCTACAGGTCTGTCCATAAATCCGCAAGAGTACGAGGGGATGGAGATCTCATCTGAACAGCACGTTGCAAGGCATCCCAGATATGCTCAATAACGTTCATGTCTGAGTGTGCGCGGCCACATTGTCGAGCCTATCAGAGACATTCATTGTCTATAGTACACTAATTTCATTTTAATTTATTAATATTCTTATCTCATTCTGGTGCCGCATACAAGTGTGCCCCAGTATATTCCTCTTCGTATTTAAACTCAGGAGAGTTTTCCTGGAGCCACTCTGTAGCAATTCTGAACGTGTGGGGATGTTGTGTTGTTCTGTTGGAATTGTCCATGTCCGTCGGAATGCACAATGGACGTGAATCGATGCAGCTGAAGAGAGAGGATGCTTACGTACGTGTCACCTGTCAGTGTCGTATGTAGACGTATCAGGGGTCCCATATCCCTCCAACTGCGCACACCCTACATCATTACAGAGCCTCGGCCAGTTTGAACAGTCGCTTGCCGATATGCAGGGCCCATGGATTCATGAGGTTTCTCTATACTCGTCCAAGTGGATTCGCTCGATACAATTTGAAAGAAGACTCCTCCGACCAGGCAACATGTTTCCAGTCATCAACAGTCCAACGTCGGTGTTGAAGGGCCCAGGGGAGGCGTAAAGCTTTGTGGCGTGTCTTCATCAAGGGTACACGAGCGGGCCTTCAGCTCCGAAAGCCCATATCGATAATGTTTCGTTGAATGGTTTGCACGCTGACACTTGTTGATGGCCCAGCACTGAAATCTGCAGCAGATTGTGGAAGAGTTGCACTTCTGTCACGCTGAACGATTCTCTTCAGTCGTCGTTGGTCCCGTTATTACAGGATCTTTTTCCGGCCGCTGCGATGTCGGAGATTTGATGTTTTACCGAATTCCTTACATTCACGGTACATTTGTGATATGGTCGTACGGGAAAGTCCCTACTTCATCGCTCTGATATGCTGTGCGCCATCGCTCGTGCGTCGACTGTAATACAATGTTCAAACTCACTTAAATCTTGATAACCTGCCATTGTAGCAGCAGTAACCGAACTAACAACTGCGCCAGACACTTGTCTTACAAAAGCGTTGCCGACCGCAGTGCCGTGTTCTGCCTGTTTACATATCTGTGTATATGAGTATGCGTACCAGTTTCTTTGGCGCTTCAGTGAATGAATGACCGAAGTTACATTTGGCAGCCCAATGCTAACTTGTGAATCACAGCTTTTTCTGCACGTTTCTACACGACGTGGTATCGTTCTTAAGTTGTCCAGCCATCTGTCGTTTGTCGTGTGGGATATTCTACTGATCTTGGTTGCTCGTTAGTTTACGCCAGCGTGAGCGTTCATACATTGCATGATTAAGTACACGGTCCAATCACATTAACGTGACCACCGCCCATGTTTGACGTCAACGTGCAATAACGATTTACCGAGGGCAGGTTGCAGCACTGGCAGTGGAGGGTACATAGAGAGTGTAGGGGGACGCGGAAAACAGTGCACTCCTTGTCGTTATGGAGAAACGTAGCGATTTATCTGACATCCTTACTTGCCATCTTCCTGAAGACAGGTATCACTTTTCCATACAAACGTGGCACTATTCTTTTAGTTACGGAAAACGGTAATAAAAATACAAGAACACAAAAAAGAAAATTTCTGCTTCACAACCATCACGGAGAAGACTATTTTGTGAACAATGGAAGGGTAATGTTTAAAATTTAACAGCTCCTGTCTGTGCCTTCACAAATACCAACATCCTTTATTTTATATTCAAGACTAGATTAACTCTCAACAGCCTGCCGGAGTGGCCGTGCGGTTCTACGCGCTATAGTCTGGAGCCGGGCGACCGCTACGGTCGCAGGTTCGAATCCTGCCTCGGGCATGGATGTGTGTGATGTCCTTAGGTTAGTTCGGTTTACGTAGTTCTAAGTCTAGGGGACTGATGACCTCAGAAGTTAAGTCCCATAGTGCTCAGAGCCATTTGAACCCATAACTCTCTACAAGAATAATTAAAACTAATATTGAAAACTAATCGCTCACTGCGGTTCAGTGCATTGGTGTGAGGAGTATAAAGATTCCAAAAGGCCATTTCATAAGATCCATGCGTTGCCATCTGTAAAAAAGTGATTAATTTATCCTCTTTTTCATTGATGGAAATGGAACAGTTTACTACAAGGAATGGAATTTTTCACTTGGATACAGCGCAAAAAAATTGGTGAAATATGCTTTGCCACCGATGATCCCCCACTTGTTGGGCGATGTCGACCGTCAGATGGCATTATTCGATCAGCTTTTCGGCTGGGGGCTGACACATAATGACTTGCTTTTTCCTCGTGTGTCTGTCGTTCCTGCTCCAGTCTGGTTACTACAGACCATGGCGTCATTTGGCGGCTCGTAGCTGTGGCGTATCCACCATCCAGAACAGCAAAGATGGATTAAAGGTTAATCTAGAAGTCTAGCAGTTTCAACCGGAGGAACTGACGGTAGAGGTGGTAGGGGCGAAACACGAAGAGCGCCAAGATGAGCACGGTTACATATCGCGCCACATCCAGCATCGCTAATTGCTGCTGCAGGACGTAGTGACTGCACAGGTGCAGACGCAACTGTCATCGGACGGTGTCCTCATAGTCACGCCACCAAAGAAGGCTCTTCCTCTAGTAGAGGGCGGTGAGCGAGTAGTACAAGCTGTGCAGACGGGTGTTCCAGCAGTTACCAATCAGCAACAGCAGAGAGGAGAGATGGTGCAGTGAAGCCGGCCGCGGTGGCCGTGCGGTTCTAGGCGCTCCAGTCCGGAGCCGCGCTGCTGCTACGGTGGCAGGTTCGAATCCTGCCTCGGACATGGAGGTGTGTGATGTCCTTAGGTTAGGTAGGTTTAAGTAGTTCTAATTTCTAGGGGACTGATGACCACAGCAGTTGAGTCCCATAGTGCTCAGAGCCATTTGAACCATTATTTTTGTGCAGTGAATAATCCATTGCTGGTATTTTCTATTGATTGATTGATTGATTGATTTTTTGTTTTGCCATGTGTTACAAACACATTAATGAGAATTTTTGCAAAAGTAATTAAAAACACACTGTAAAAAAAATATTTTAGAAGCCAAGAAGAACAATGTGGTTTCACGGCTGGGAGATCATGCGTAGACCATATTTTCACTCTACGACAGATTTTGGAGAAACGAAGGGAAAAATAAAAAAATATAGGATTAATTTTCATAGATATAGAAAAAGCGTATGATACTGTTCCACGAAAGTTTCTTTGGAGAGCACTACATATGGCAAACATAAACCCTTCCTTGAATAAAATAATACAACAAATGTGTAATGATAACACTTTCCAAGTGGAAGTTGGTAATGAACTTTCATAGAAATTTAGGACAAGCAAAGGCCTTTTACAGGGCTGTCACCATCATTATTTAAAATCTACATAGAATTAGCCTTAGAATATGGTCTCGTAAATGTAATAGTATGGGATTAGAAATAAGAGATGGAATTTGCCTACATCATTTATTGTTTGCTGATGATCAAGTAGTCGTAGCAGAAGATAGGGAGTATGCTAACTATATGTAGTATCAACTAGCAATAGCAACAAAACTTGAGGTTTGAAGATTGATTACCAAAAATCAGAATACTTGACTAATGATTCACATCAGCTATACACTGAAGGAAAGAAAATAAATAAGAAAAACACTTTCTGTTATTTTGGATCCATTTTAGAAATCGAGGGAAAAATGAGAGCCAGAAATCAATAAAAGAATTAATAGTGGACGGAAGCTCATTGGGGTGCTTAACTGAGTCTTATGGAGCAGAAATATAGTGAGCAGAACTAAAAAATTAATATACAAATCTATATTAGAGAGTGTGTTTCTGTATGGAACGGAGACCTGGACAATTAACCTGACGCACATTAAAAAATTACAAGCTCTAGAGATGGACTTCTGGAGAAGATCGGTAAGACTGTCCAGGAGAGAGAAGATAAGAAACACCGAAATAATAAGGAGAATGGAAATAAAAGAAAGAATATACGACGTATTGGATAGGAAGAAATTACAGTGGTACGGGCATGTACGACGAATGGTGGAATCCAGAATACCAAAATTGATACTGGAGAGGGAACCGGAGGGGAGAAGAAGAAGAAGAGGACGACCTATGACCACCTGGACCAAAAATGTACAGCACACAATGAGGAGAATGGGTGCAGGGGAAGAGGACACACAAGATCGAAACACCAGGAGGAATAATTTGAAAATGTAGTTTAAGAACGTTTACTTTTTGTATAGTAATTTTCGAGTAAATTATTACGTTGGAGGTAAGCCTCTGTAATGAAGGAAGCTCAAAATAATAATAAAATAATAAAATTGTTCTTCCGTTCAAGAACTTAAACAATTCTTTTTTCCGCTTCCCATCAAGGAGGTGTTATGTATGTGAAAAACTGCGTTTAATGGTTTTTGAATCACTTTAGTTTTCTGCAAGTGTAAAACAATGTTTCATACACAACTGTTCGAAAAATGTATTTCGTGTACTGTTTGTAATGATGCATAACTCTCACTCTGTAAGACTGATAATTTTTTGTGTTGATGTTCAATAAACACTTTCTATGGAAAAAGCAACAGGGAGTTATCATAAGCTTTCGGGTGAAGGGTGGAAGGATTTCCGAAACGTCTAAATTTGTGAACTGTTTGCGTGCTTCCGTGGTTTAAGTATATTGTTCATGGCAAAATGGCGCTATCCAAAACCGATGACGAGGCAAGTGAACTGCACCACGGGTCATTGAGGACAAGGATAACAACGGCTGCGGTGAGCTGTACGGTCGAATAGACGTGCAACAGGTGAGCAACATACCAGCAAAATGAATTAAGGTGAGCCGCGCGGGATTAGCCGAGCGGTCTTAGGCGCTGCAGTCTTGGACGGTGCGGCTGGTCCCGGTGGAGGTTCGAGTCCACCCTCGGACATGGGTGTGTGTGTTTGTCCTTAGGATAATTTAGGTTAAGTGGTGTGTAAGCTTAGGGACTGATGACCTTAGCAGTTAAGTCCCATAAGATTTCACACACATTTTAAACATTAAGAATCAAGGTGAAACTTCTATGTTTTTACTTCAACTTCTGAATGCAACTGAACCTACTGAGTGAAACTTATAGTCTTTACCACGAGATGAATTTGCTGAATGAAATTGAAGCTACTGTGTCTTTGCTTTATTTTTATTTTTATTTTTATTTATTTATTTATTTTTTTTTTTGTCATTTCATTTCAAACACTGACCTACAGAATTTTCCCTGACAAATACAACTCAAACTTATCCTATTCATTTATGACTCACAATATACACTCCTGGAAATGGAAAAAAGAACACATTGACACCGGTGTGTCAGACCCACCATACTTGCTCCGGACCTGCGAGAGGGCTGTACAAGCAATGATCACACGCACGGCACAGCGGACACACCAGGAACCGCGGTGTTGGCCGTCGAATGGCGCTAGCTGCGCAGCATTTGTGCACCGCCGCCGTCAGTGTCAGCCAGTTTGCCGCGGCATGCGGAGCTCCATCGCAGTCTTTAACACTGGTAGCATGCCGCGACAGCGTGGACGTGAACCGTATGTGCAGTTGACGGACTTTGAGCGAGGGCGTATAGTGGGCATGCGGGAGGCCGGGTGGACGTACCGCCGAATTGCTCAACACGTGGGGCGTGAGGTCTCCACAGTACATCGATGTTGTCGCCAGTGGTCGGCGGAAGGTGCACGTGCCCGTCGACCTGGGACCGGACCGCAGCGACGCACGGATGCACGCCAAGACCGTAGGATCCTACGCAATGCCGTAGGGGACCGCACCGCCACTTCCCAGCAAATTAGGGACACTGTTGCTCCTGGGGTATCGGCGAGGACCATTCGCAACCGTCTCCATGAAGCTGGGCTACGGTCCCGCACACCGTTAGGCCGTCTTCCGCTCACGCCCCAACATCGTGCAGCCCGCCTCCAGTGGTGTCGCGACAGGCGTGAATGGAGGGACGAATGGAGACGTGTCGTCTTCAGCGATGAGAGTCGCTTCTGCCTTGGTGCCAATGATGGTCGTATGCGTGTTTGGCGCCGTGCAGGTGAGCGCCACAATCAGGACTGCATACGACCGAGGCACACAGGGCCAACACCCGGCATCATGGTGTGGGGAGCGATCTCCTACACTGGCCGTACACCACAGGTGATCGTCGAGGGGACACTGAATAGTGCACGGTACATCCAAACCGTCATCGAACCCATCGTTCTACCATTCCTAGACCGGCAAGGGAACTTCCTGTTCCAACAGGACAATGCACGTCCGCATGTATCCCGTGCCACCCAACGTGCTCTAGAAGGTGTAAGTCAACTACCCTGGCCAGCAAGATCTCCGGATCTGTCCCCCATTGAGCATGTTTGGGACTGGATGAAGCGTCGTCTCACGCGGTCTGCACGTCCAGCACGAACGCTGGTCCAACTGAGGCGCCAGGTGGAAATGGCATGGCAAGCCGTTCCACAGGACTACATCCATCATCTGTACGATCGTCTCCATGGGAGAATAGCAGCCTGCATTGCTGCGAAAGGTGGATATACACTGTACTAGTGCCGACATTGTGCATGCTCTGTTGCCTGTGTCTATGTGCCTGTGGTTCTGTCAGTGTGATCATGTGATGTATCTGACCCCAGGAATGTGTCAATAAAGTTTCCCCTTCCTGGGACAATGAATTCACGGTGTTCTTATTTCAATTTCCAGGAATGTACAAACGCAACGCAATCTGACTGCAAATAATGAACACAAAAGAATGGCCCTGAATTAGAAGAGATGCTAACAGTGACCTATACATTTTATAAGTCACTTACCTAACAGAAAATCTTCATGACACGAACTACAGCAAATGCAGCAAGCAGCAACTACAGCCAGCTAAACAAAAAGATTCCAACTACTATAGGCTCTAACTACTAATAGGCATGTGGTTAGAAAAGGAAAGATTTCGTTGCAGAGCAGACAATGTATTTCACAGATTTTACCTTATTCATATGACATCCAGCGGCCCTCCTCTTTTGAGCGATTTTAATTGTTTTTCTATCCCTCTGTTGTCTATTTCGATATCTACCAGTTTGTCATCTGTGCGACAGTCTAGAGAAGGAACTACCGTGCAGTCTTCCTCTGTGAAACATCTCTGGAAAAAGACATTTAGTATTTTGGCCTTTAGTCTATCATCATCTGTTTCAGTACCATTCTGGTCACAGAGTGTCTGGACATTTTGTTTTGATCCACCTTCCGCTTTGACAGAAGACCAAAATTTCTTAGGATTTTCTGCCAAGTCAGTGCATAGAACTTTACTTTCGAATTCATTGAACGCCTCTCCCATCGCCCTCCTCGCACTACATTTCGCTTCGTGTAATTTTTGGTTGTCTGCAAGGCTTTGGATATGTTTATGTTTGCTGTAAAGTTCTCTTTGCTTCCGTAGCAGTTTTCTAACTCGTTTGTTGTACCACGGTGGCTCTTTTCCATTTCTTACGATCTTGCTTGGCACATCCTCATCTAATGCATATTGTACGATGGTTTTGAACTTTGTCCACTGATCCTCAACACTATCTGTACTTGAGACAAAACTTTTGTGTTGAGCCGTCAAGTACTCTATCTTTTTTCATATTGCTATTTACTGCTGAAATCATCGTTGCAGTAACAGCTTTATGATCGCTGATTCCCTGTCCTGCGTTAACTGTTTCAAATAGTTCGGGTCTGTTTGTCACCAGAAGGTCTAATATGTTATCTCCACGAAACGGTTCTCTGCTCTGTTTAAGCGATATGGTCTTGGGAAGGTTTTCGTGGCATTCCCTGGAAGGTACAACGGATCGGCACAAGCATGCATCTATCCTTGGGGACCACGTCCACCCCTACACGCAGTTTGTTTTCCGCGCCACGATGGCATCCACAAGCCGGACATTTCCCAGTGTGCGTGCGTGGTTATAAGAACATCAGGATGAGTTTAAAGTACTCCCCTCTCTATTAAACTCGTATTTAAACCCAATCGAGAACTTGTGGGCCCACCTCTATCGGACTGTTCACGCTATGCTTCCTTCACCAAGAAACCTAGCGCAGCTGGCTAAGGAAATGGAGTCGGCATGCCTCCAGATAACTGTTCGTACTTTCCTGAAACTTACTGCTCTCTTCCTGCACGTGTCCCGTTGCAAAAGGTTCAGGATTCTGACGGGCAGTCACAGGACAAAATGAGAATACGTGGGCCGCATTGGGACCTACATGCCACAAGTTGCCCCAAATACGAAAACTCGTCAATTAATTCTCTGAATTATTGTCAGTTTGTACAAATTTGTTTTCGAATTGCTAGTTAAATACACTGAACAGCCAAAGAAACTTGTACACCTGCCTATTACAGTGGCCTCTGCGAGCACGCAGAAGTGCAGGAACACGAAGTGGTATCGACTCGACTAATGTCTGAAGTAGTGTTGGAGAGAATTGAAACCATGAACCCTGCACGGCCGTCCATAAATCTGTAAGAGTACAGCACGTTGCATCCCAGATATGCTCAATAGTAGGCCGCTCTGGCCGAGCGGTTCTAGGCGCTTCAGTCCGGAACCGCGCTGTTGCTACAGTCGTAGGTTCGAATCCTGCCTCGGGCATGGATGTGTTTGATGTCCTTAGGTTATTTAGATTTAAGTAGTTCTAAGTCTAGGGGACCTATGACCTCAGATTTTAAGTCCATAGTGCTTAGAGCCATTTGAACCATATGCTCAATAATGTTCATGTCTGGGGAGTTTGGTAGCCATCGGAAGTGTTTAAGGTCAGAAGAGTGTTACTGGAGCCACTCTGTATCAATTCTGGACGTGTGAGGTGTCACTTTGTCCTCCTGGAATTTCCCAAGTCCGTCGGAATCCACAATGGACACGAATGGATTCAAGTGGTCAGACAGGATGCTTACGTACGTGTCACCTCTCAGAGTCGTATGTAGACGTATCAGGGGCTCCATATCACCCCAGCTGCACACAATCCACATCATTACAGAGCCTCCACCAGTTTGACATGCAGGATCCATGGATTCATAAGGCTGTCTCCATACCCGTACACGTCCGTCCGCTCGATACAATTTGAAACGAGAGTTGTCCGACCAGCCAACATGTTTCCAGTCATCAACAGTCCAATGTCGATGTTGGCGGGCCCAGGAGATGCGTAAAGCTTTGTGTCGTGCTGTCATCAAGGGTTAATCGAGTGGGCCTTCGCCTCCAAAAGCCCATATCGATGATGTTTCGTTGAATGGTTCGCACACTGACACTTGTTGTGGCCTCGCATTGAAATCTGCAGCAATTGTACTTCTATCACGTTGAACGATTTTCTTCAGTCCTCATTGGTTCCGTTCTTGCAGGATCTTTTTCCGGCTGTAGCCATGTCGGAGTTTTGATGTTTTACCGGATTCCTGACATTCACGGTACACTCGTGAAAGGGTCATACGAGGAAATCCCCACTTCATCGCTACCTCGGAGATGCTGTGTCCCATCCCTCGTGCGCCGACTGTAACACCACATTCAAACTCACTTAACTCCTGATAACGTGCCGTTGTAGCAGCAGTAACCGATCTACCAACTGCCCCAGACTCTTTTTGTCTTATATAGGCGTTGCCGGTCCCAGCACCTTATCCTGTCTCTTACATATCTCTGTATTTGAATACGCATGCCTATACCAGGTTCTTTGGCCCTTTAGTGTACTAGCTTAGACTTCAAATGGCTCTGAGCACTATGGGACTTAACTTCCGTGGTCATCAGTCGCCTAGAACTTAGAACTACTTAAACCTAACTAACCTAAGGACATCACACTCATCCATGCACGAGGCAGGATTCGAACCTGCGACCGTAGCAGTCCCGCGGTTCCGGACTGCGCGCCTAGAACCACTAGACCACCGCGGCCGGCTAGCTTAGACTTCCGGTAATTGATTTTAAGTCCCACGTTTAAACTTGTTCTACAAATTTCCTCCATTCGTTGCACCACAGGCAAAAGTTCAGTTCCACTATCACTACAAAATAAAGGAAAATTCCATCATTAAATTTAAATTTAGCTTTATATCTAGCTGCAAATACCAGCAGGAAATTTTATAGTTTTGAAATGTGGCGTGTGAAATAAAATAATCTGAAAGTACGTCAAGAGTGACTTGCTACAGGTTATTAAAACTGTGTAAAACAAATTCCAGTAACGGACGTCCAGAGATATATTACATTTAATAACGGAGACATCTTTCATTACATTAGTGGCAAGTATAATTTCTCTCTTAAAAGCGAAACTCAGTTCTTCCGCAAAGAACTTGTTTGTTATTGCCACTGCTAACGCGCTGACAGGCAAATAAATTCACGAAGGGAACTGTTCTCATAAAACATTGCTTTCTTTACACAGTAAAGCAAGGTTTCGTTCCTTTGTCAGCAAACAAAATGCAGCTTGAAAGCTACCGCAACCTACGAAAGGAGGAGAGGTAAACTACAAAATGGAGATTACAGGCAGTAATACTGTGTAAAATTTAATTCATCAGCAGTCCTGTAAACAGGTGTGCATACCTACCCGCCGGTACTTTTCCTCCCATCCTTGCAACGTACCGAATACACAGACTAACAGGGCGAAAGAAGAAACTTATTATTATGTTCTTTTGGGAAACTGAAAAGCCAAGAAAATAGGAATATTTCTTGTGTTTGCCATTATGGAACTCTTGTTATTCACTGGTGCACAAACGTTAGGCATAATCCCCACAGTAAGAAAACTTCCTTGATTCTCACAACTGGAAATGGGAAGAAGTTCTCCCTGCTTTAAACAGGCACATCATTTAAATAAGCGTGCACCAGTGCTTTAGACCCCTAATCAGTGATGTTTTCTTCTGCATTTTGGCTATGTTTACGTGGCTTGTGACGTCAAATACAGAGTTTCGGACTGATGATTAACATGTTGAGGTTTGTTGGGTTCTAAGAGAGTTTGAATAACAATATTGAAAGTAATACAAAGGGCGTTCAAACAGTTTTGCACAGTCGTCTCTAACTTTTTTTATTTTTTGCAGGAGGAGAATGAATTTTTTGTGAACATACGTGTAACATTTAGCTATAAGTTGGTATATAAAAGTATTTTCTTTTATTTATAGGTGAGCCATAATGGATCGTGAAGTAGATGTCAGGTTGCGACAACGGTCGTTGATGGAGTTACTCTTCAAAACCGGTGATGACTCTGCCACATCGATTCACAGGAAGTTGCTCCCTGTTTATGGGGAGGTCACAGTGGATTGCAGCAGTATCCAGCTGCGGTTGCAGAGGTTTAAAGAAGGTGATTTTTCTCTATTGGACAATCCACGATGCGGTAGACCATCGATGGCAGTGAGTGATGTGAATAAATCAATCATTCAAAATGACAGATGTGTGACGACACGACAGGTTGCTGAAATGACTCGTTTGTCATTGGGTAGTGTGCTACACTGGTACAGTCACTAGGGTACAGAAAAATCTGTGCACGTTGGGTGCCTAGATTATTGATAAGAGAAATGAAAACGATGAGGGAGAATGTGTGCGAGGGTGTCATGAAGACCTTTACTGAAGAGTGAAAACAGTCTTTTGATGGCGTCGTTACCCAGGATGGAACATGGTTGTTTTTGTCCGAACCTGAGAGCAAAACCCAATCCATGGAGTGGCGTCATCCGGGTTACCCTCGGAAGAAGAAACCAAGACTTTCACGAACAGCAGGCCGAAAGCTGATGGCCTCCTTCTTCTGCGATAAATGTGGTATCATTTTCATTGACTTTTTGGAGCCTGGCTCCACAGTTTGTAAGACGTGTGCGTTGCCGGCGATGGGCGAGACATGGCAGAGTCTCTGACCAGAGAGTAGTATGTAGTTAGTTGTTGCTTGTCGCTAGTCGGCGTGAGTCGGCAGTAGTCGACAGTAGTCTGTTGTAGTCTGCAGTTGTCGACAGTAGTCGGCGCGTGCCTGTGCGTGTCGGCAGTCTGCTCTGGTCGGGACTTTGGAGGATGAGTATTATTGTAGAAGGTAAAGAAGCAGCCTTGCGCATATCTAGTAATGTATGTTAACTGTCATTAATTTCTTTTAAAAAAAGCCCCAATAATAATTTTTATAATATAAAGTAATTTTTTTAAGAAAAACATTCATTTCAATTTAAAGAATATTTCCAATGCATGATCATTCCTTCCAAGAATAAAAAAAAAAAAAATAGCCCAGCATTGCACGAAGCTGTGCGGAGAAGTTTTTACGTAAGAGCAGATATATTCGGAGTTTTTATTGAGGTAAGAATTTTTCCTTTTTATTCAGAATACAGGGCCGAGGCGCAGCGCTGCTGTCGTCATAAAATTTACCAGGTTACTGAATTTTTTTATTATTTCCGGGTGTAGGAATTGAATTTTGTGGTTACATTAAATGTGAATGCATTTCTGCACAGAGATTATAAATGGGAGCCAAATTTTGTTCAGAGGTTACATTAAAATTAATTTTGTTCAGAGGTTACAATATATAAAATTCATTTAATTATTATTTTGTGCGGAGGTTACACCTGGTTGTTGGTTACTAATTTAAATAATTCTGAGGGGAGGTTACAAGTTAACCGGCACCGTTACTATTCGTCCCTGGACAATCTGCGACGTGCCATCAAGACCCACAGGCCTCATCTTTAGGGCCAGCTTATCAGACTACACCATGACAATGCCAAACCCCATACAGCTCTTATGACTCAGGAGAAAATTAGGAAAATGGGTTGGAAAATTGTTCCTCATCCTCCCTACAGTCCGGACTTGATTTTTACATCTGGAGGCCCACCTGCGAGGTAAAACATTTGATGGTGAGAAACACCTTATTTCCTGTGTCAAGCGATGGTGTAAAAGTCAATCCCCAGAATTTTACCAAAGTGCATCTACATCATGGAAAGAACGTTGGTCCAGATGCGTCACAGCTGATGGAGGCTCAATGTATAGCTAAATGTTCCAAGTACGTTCACAAATAATTTCATTCACCTCCCGCAAAAAAATAGAGACGAGTGTGCAAAACTTTTTGAACGCCCTTTGTACGTTACAAGCTAGGGAAAAAATAGTTGTAATCGCGTCTTCTGATTACACTGATGCAGTGGATGATTTTACGACTACACCCATATGTAATGGTGAGTTTCAGTAATGTTGCTATACACATGGACTTCTGATAATCACAGTAGCTTGACACAGATCATTCGCTGCCTATTATATGTGGATGAATCTGTTTTTAATCAATTTCCGTTTGAATATTTTTTTTTAAAAAGAAGAAGGAATGAAGAGTAGGGTTTAGCGTCCCATCGACAGCGAGGTGATTAGAGACGGAGTGCAAGGTGGCTTCGTTTTAAAACTGCACGGGAAAGCCTAACAGGTGTCACAACAATATTAGGGTGTCCTCAAAATAATTACTTGGGAAACATGAGAGGCGAATCACAATTACTTTGATTTATTTTGATAAAATTATTGGCAAAACAAATGACAACCAGTGGGATTATTAATACAGGGTGATTCAAAAAGAATACCACAACTTTAGGAATTTAAAACTCTGCAACGACAAAAGGCAGAGCTAAGCACTATCTGTCGGCGAATTAAGGGAGCTATAAAGTTTCATTTAGTTGTGCATTTGTTCGCTTGAGGCGCTGTTGACTAGGCGTCAGCGTCAGTTGATGCTAAGATGGCGACCGCTCAACAGAAAGCTTTTTGTGTTATTGAGTATGGCAGAAGTGAATCGACGACAGTTGTTCAGCGTGCATTTCGAACGAAGTATGGTGTTGAACCTCCTGATAGGTGGTGTATTAAACGCTGGTACCTGAACGTCAACTACCCGAGGCGATGGATCGGCCGCCAGGCAGCCCGTGACAGAGCACTTCATCACTGGCCTCCAAGAAGCCCTGATCTTACCCCCTGCGATTTTTTCTTATGGGGGTATGTTAAGGATATGGTGTTTCGGCCACCTCTACCAGCCACCATTGATGATTTGAAACGAGAAATAACAGCAGCTATCCAAACTGTTAAGCCTGATATGCTACAGAGAGTGTGGAACGAGTTGGAGTATCGGGTTGATATTGCTCGAGTGTCTGGAGGGGGCCATATTGAACATCTCTGAACTTGTTTTTGAGTGAAAAAAACCTTTTTAAATACTATTTGTAATGATGTATAACATAAGGTTATATTATGCTTCTTTCATTAAATACACATTTTTAAAGTTGTGATATTCTTTTTGAATCACCCTGTATAATAAGGCCCTGGTACATTTAACATAGGGTCGGAGGGGGTGGGGGGATAAGGATACTAGTGATCGCACAAGTGAAATAACTGCAATCACGAGGTTCACAGTGCTTGTAGTAATGTTAATCGGAAACAGATAGTATTACAGAAGGGAATCTGTCACAACTGCAGTCGAAGTTGAAAGCAGATAGTTCATTGCCTTTAAAATACAAGACCTCAAAGTGAAACTTGAAGTAATCGAATTACTATAAAATGACTTTAATGACCCTAGACATCGTGTCGCAGTTGCAGGTGGATGCTGCAGAGGCTTCAGACTCAATCGTGTGTTGAACCAACGACCCTCGGTAGCGGCTAAAGTGCAGGTCAGCATGACGTTTTTCTGTCCCCCAATACATCAGCTCAGGCGGTGCAGAAGGCCAGAGGAGTCCACGATGGGCCTCAGCATGGGAGTCTAGCGCTGGAGGCTCCCAAAGATCGGGTGATTTCTGATCGAATGTTACTTAAAAGGAAACCTAGCATCGCCACAATTTGCGTCACATACCGAATCCAGATCGCTGGACTCCGGACCTCTCGAGTGCTGACCGATAAAAATGCTCCTCACAAAATACTAGTTCCCTTCCCCTAGCTGGTTAACCAATAACGTGTCCTGCCATCTTCCGTTTTCGCTCTCTCTTTATTTGTCCCTCTGACCAATGACGCAGTTTCCCATTATCACCGTGTCATTTCTCTCATTAACTGCTAGTTTGTTTGCATTAATCAATACTGGTGGTTCTTACATTGTATCAACATTTTTTAATTTTTTTAAAATTTTTTGTGACACAGTAACTTCAGCGGAGTCTCACGTTTCAAAGGCCCTAAACTGGGGAGCCCAACATGTCTTCGCGATTTTTATCTCTGATGTCCGGTGCTTTCTGGAGAACACACAACATTTGAGCACAATAGTGAATTCTGCTGAAAAGCTAATCTTCTCACTCCACTCCCAGGTTGCAAATTGTTTTCACTAGGAGTCTGCGCTATGGGAGACCCTATCTGTGTTCATTCACAACGAAGATGGACGTCCAAGCACGACACTAGAAAAACTCGGCCGACGCCCGGTGGTCTGATGACCTTTCACCTCTTCCTCAGAAAACCTTCGGCAAATTGGCTCTAGGGATGGTGGCTGACTCAGCCTGATGATCCACGTAATTTTTTCCACGGTTCACAATACTTGCGATGATCTCTCACTACTACAAGGCATGCAAATTCGAATAAAGAGTAAAACAAGAATAAGATTGCATTAGTCAGTTACTGGCAGTCACTTGAGCTGATGCTTTTCATATTACTTGGCTTAAATTAAATATTTCAGTTAAATGGGTCTTTCATTATGAATTTGCCTATGTTATGTGACTGTTCCCGGAAAAGTGGTCGCATAACAGGAAGACAAGCTTGGATTGTTTCAAGGAGGGGGAAGGAAATCGCGATGCCCTTTCAAAGGGACCATCTCGGCATTTGCCTGGAGTGATTTAGGAAAATCAGGGCAGACTTAAATCTGTATGGTAAGACACAGATTTGAAGCGCCACACTCCTGAATGCTTACTAACTACTGTGCCACCTACCTCGGTGAATAATTTTGAAACCAATGTTTCTGCAAACACCATCAGTTTGTGTTAAAGTGGGGACCCAGTGTTTGGGAAGAGTTCAAATTGCTAGTACGCAATATACACTTGTGCACCATTGTGTATTCCAAATGTTGTCCCGCACTGATATCTGGGAAATAGCTGTGATTGATGCAGACAAATTTATTACCCTCAGAGGTGTCATAAAGTTGGTGTACTTACGAACTGATCATCCTGATGCATCAACATCCACTGCACTATCATATAACTGATGCATAGAAGAGGATTATGGTCATTAACATACATTGCACTACAGATGCAATGTAATGTTCGCCTGTAAGCGCTCTGCAGATGAATCATTATGTGGCTTGTACAGAGATATCCCGTTCAAACATAGCATGGATTTTGTATGTGTGTTTCATAGACAAGGTAGCAATTTACCATGGACATCTTAGGGTCGCTTAAGTGGCTTAAGAAGACTTAAGGTGGCTTATCTTAGGATTTTTGGAAGATAAATGGAATGGTATTCCGAGTGTTTGCGACAAGCGCAGCAGCTCAGATTTTTTTTAAAAGAAAAATGTTTAGGTGTCATTTTTTGCTACGTTCTCTACTGCAGCCGATGGCATTGACTAGTCTATCTTTTAGCAGATTCTCCTGCGGCAGCGTTGTGAAGTGGCTTCTAGGTACACAAGAAATGGAAGTGCCAAAAAAAAAAAAAAAAATTTAAAGCTGTGACATGCAACGAATTCGCTATGTAAGCTTTCCCAGTATTCCTTATCAGTTTTTCTTTAATCGTTTAACTTTTTGTAATAATGAAGTCCACAACAATATTTCATATTTTATCGTATTTATTTTAGCCACTGAATTCCAGAAAAAAATATTTCGTGGAGAACTACAAAGAGCTAAATAAATGCACAACGAAGTCATTTCCATACCATAGATGCAGAGGTACAGGTATTAAAGGCACTGTGACTGAAATAAGCACAGTGATTTGAAAATCTTTGTGATACGGACGAAGCAACTCAGACTGTCGTATAGAAATATTATCCGCCGATCTACATCTAGAACTACATCTATATTATTACTCTGAAATTCACATTAAAGTGCCTGGCAGATGGTTCATCGAAGCACCGTCAAGCTATTTTTCTACCATCACGCTCTCGAACGGCGTGCCGGAAAAATGAGCACCTAAATCTTTGTTCGGCAATTCTCATTTCTCTTATTTTATCATGGTGAGCAGTTCTCCTTATGTAGCTGGGCGCCAACAGAATTTATCGCAATCGGAAGAGAAAGTTGATGACTGAAATTTCACGAGAAAAGCCTGCCGCAATGAAAAACGCATTTGTTTTAATGATTGCTACCCCAGTTCAAATACCATGTACGTGGCACTCTTTCTCCTATTTTGCGATAATACAAAACGAGTTGCCCTTCTTTGAATTCTTTCGATGTCCTCCACCAGTCCCACCTGATGCGGATCACACAACACACAGCAACACTCCAGAAGAAGGCGGACAAGCACGGTGTAAGCAGTCTCTTTATTAGACGTATTGCACTTTCTAAGTGTTCTGCCAATAAATCGTAATCTTTGGTTTGCTTTCCCCACAACATTATCTACGTGCATGTTCCATTCCAAGATATTCTTAATTGTAATCCCCAAGTATTCAGCAGAATTTTCATCCTTTAAACTTGTGTCGTTTATCGTGTAACCGAACTTCAACGCATTTCTTTTACGAGCGTTGCCCAGGAAGCATAGCACCACATTTTTTTTTCAGCCGAAACAATGCTACGATTGTGAAACGTTACGTATGTACAGGGTGTACATAAAGTTGGGGAACACTTTCAGTTATCTATTGCACAAGAACCAAACATTGTACAGATATCATACATACGTCATTTGAAGAGAAACCTCGCAAGTCTTTTTTTTTTTTCATGTATACCGCCACAGCGTAGTTTGGTAATTTGCCGATAGTCAGCGCTAGTCGCAAAGATGGCGGCCGTGCTACAGAAGGGGACAGCTGTTTCATGAAATAGCCTCCCCGATCACCAGATCTCACTCCGTGTGACTTTTTTCCGTGGGGACACATCAAACATCTGGTGTATGTACTGCAACTACCACGTGATGTAGTAGAGCTCCAGGAGAGAACACAGGTAGCGACTGCCGCAGTCGACGATGCCATGATGAGACGGGTATGGCAAAAATTGGATTGCCGTGTTGACGTCTGCCGGGTCACTCATGGTTCGCATATAGAATCTTTGAAAAAATAAAAACTTTCAGAGTTTCTCTTCAAAATGCAATATGTATGACATCTGTTCAATGTTTAACTCTTGTGCAATAAATAATTGGAAGTGTTCCTAGACTTTATGTACACCCTGTATTATTTGAAGTCTCCTGGGTGAGCGCGCCAAGTTTCCATCACTTCCGACAGATAGCGTAGCTGCACGACAGTTTCAAAGTGGCGTCTGTAGTCTTTGATGTACGTTACAAGTAACGTGCCGTCATTGAAACAGAGACAGACACTGTGGGGAGAATTCACGAGCGCTTGTGGGAAGTCTATGGAGCATCTGATGTTGACAGAAGCACAACTAGTTGCTGTGCACGGAGGGAGAGGTCATCAGCAGGCGGTTCGTGGAGCTCCACGGTTTGCAGTGGTCGGGGAGACTATCCATGGCTGTCATACCTGACAGCCCTGACCTATCCCCCTCGGACTTCCACTTGCCTGAGCCATTACAGGATGCCATTCGTGGAAGACTTTTAAAGACGATGAGGAGGTGATTCACACAGTGAAGGACTGGCTCCACCACAAGGACAAGGTTGATACCGACAGGGCATACACGCCCTAGTTTCGCGCTGGACGAAGGCCGTAGAACGGGATGGAGATGACTTGCAAAAATAGGGTGTGTAAATAAAACACCATTCTTTCATGCGTGTAATTCTCATTACCTTCAATAATGAATTGTTGCAGACAAAATTATGCAAGGCAATACTCATATGGATGACTTCACACTTTTCATTAGCAAACTAGTTGTAGGGAAATGAGAGATCGAGCACATGTTGCACTGCTGCCAGATTTCCGATAATGTCAACGATGACGTCATGTGCAGCTTTGGGCAGATTTCTACCCCCATCCCTCTAAAGTCAAAGTGGAACTAGGTTAATTGCCCTAAATATAAAATGGCGGGAAATTTAAAAAGTCTTTAGTTTCCCTCGTCTGTGTAACATCAATACTCACTTGTACTAAGCCCAATTGTCCTGAGCATATAGTCCAAGATGGCGGACCTAAAAGGTTGCCACACCACTTGTTCTAATTATAGACTCCAAGATGGCAGACCTGGGGTACGATCACATCGTTCCTAGGTCACATCCTAAGCACAGAATGCAGAAACACTTATTGTCGAAAGTGTAAGATGCTTATAAATTAAAAAAAAAATTAAGTTTAAATCCACTTGTGCTACAAACAATTTCCTCAAGCCAGTTGCCAGCCGACTGACGTTGTTTCAACATTTATGATGTAAGTAGTAGAACAGTGAAGAAAAAATTGTGTCTTACTTTAACCTTTGCCACTCACACCTTTCCGGGTGGGTCTGTGGGTGAGTCTGCAAGGGCTCTGGGTGCAGTACTTACCAGGCCAGGAGTAACGCCAACTGTTAAGGCTCTGCATCAAGTGCGCTCACCTCTGGCCGTCTGACAGCTGCACAGTCACCACTGCCGCCAGCCTGAGGCTCGTTACAGGGACGCAATGAGGCCCTTCCACTTCTGCACTGTATTCACAACTGAGAAGATCCACCATTGTGGCATCCACTTGGCCACAGGCGCCTCTTACGCGAGCCCAGTTGAGCATCTGTATGCAGAAGTTGCCGAAATACAGCTTTTCTACCACTGTGACTTTCTCCTCAGCAGATATGTATGCCGATTGCCTGCATGCTTGGCCAGCCATCCTATGTCTCCTTCTTGGATGACTCCTTTGGTCGCCAGTATGGGGAAGATGTGTCCCTCTTCTCTGTTACCTCCTGGAGTTCGCATTCGGCTCTTGCTCTGTCAGTTTAACTTCACTCTACCTGCAATGTTCCCAAAAGGTGTGAACCCTTGACCACCTTGTCTTCGTGAGTAGTAGGGTAGTGGGGTTCTCAGCACAGAGTGCATTGTTGCCAGATGTATCCAAGATGGCGGCGATGACGTCTTCCAAGATGGCATCCTGTAAACTTGGCAACAGCCCATGATGTCATCCAATATGGCAGCTGTGATGTCAGCTGATGACACAAATACCATTATCTAAGATGGCGGCTTTTGGTGGGAAAATGTATCTTGGAGAGTCCTTGATGCTAATTGGTCAACAGTTTGAATCAGACATCACTACTCTGTTTCGACATGCTCTTCCCTCAACCTATTTTATGTTTAATCAGGAAGAATTTGAACAGTCTGATGGTGTCTCCATGGGCAGCCCTCTGTCTCCTCTGGTGGCTAACTTTTTTATGGAGGATTTTGAGGAAAGAGCACTTGAATCAGCAGTTTTTAAACCAACTGTTTCTTGGAGATATGTCGATGGTACTTTCACAGTGTGGCCCCATGGAGAAGAAAAGTTAATGGAGTTTTTTCAACATCTTAACTCCACCCATGAGAATATTCGATTTACTATGGAACCAGAGAAAGATGGTTGCCTTCCATTCCTGGATGTTTTGGTTAAATGGTGGAGTGATATCTTGGTGGTATAGTCTGTTTATTGTAAGCCCACTCACACTGATTTGTACTTGCGTTCTTCAATTTGCCATCACCCATCTCAAACCATGAGTGTCCTTAAAACCTGGTGCACAGGACACATACAGTGTCGGATGCAGAGAATTTGCCTAAGGAATTTGCACATTTAAGGACACTGTTCAGACATAATGGATACTCGACCCAGCAAATTAACAGAATGACAATGTCATCAGCAAACTGCAAAGTTTTTATTTTTCTCTACGAGCTTTATTTCTCTTTCTAAATTCCCCCTTGGTTTCCTTTGCTGTTTGCTTTGGAGTATTTCAATTTCCATCGGTACCAACAACTATGTAAATAATTGTGTAAAACCATGGGAATTACGTGTTTCGGACTAAGCCTAAAACGTACATAAGAGCTGTGTACGGATTTCTCGTGACAATCTTGGTATATGTAATATGCCATGCTCACTCCATAGATAATGATCCTGCGCTGTTGTAAAGCAGGGAGTTGTAGAGGGAAAAAACACCAAAAAATGACTGAGGACGTAGCAACAAGTGCTGCTCTGAGATGAAGTGGTTGGCACGGAAGAGTAATTCGTTACGGACCACATCAAACCAGTCTGCTGATGACTTAGAAAAAAAGGAAGTGGTTTAAATGCTTATCAAACATGTGAACATATTGCTAATTATGAGAGATAGTTTTTTTTTCTTTTCTTCTTTCTTTTCTTGTTCTTCCTTTCACTCTTGAAGTATATCTTTGATGATTTAGGATAGTTTCTTTCTGTAACGTGAAACTTTACTATGTTTTAATTTATTTGTATTGCTACATGAGTCTCCTTTAAGTGAATATGCTGAAGTTGCAATGCATGTTTCATTTTCTTTGTACTGCTTATGTGCAATGTGCTAGTAATGTCCAGCTTTCCTGTATGAAATGAGATGCGAGAGCAATATCGATAGTCGCAGGAGATCGGTGCGGAACCTGTGCGGTGTCATGGCGCGCGCACTATTTACAGTGGTTGATCGTGCTTCACAGAATCACACGGAAATTCAGGGTCGTGTTTTTATTTTTCAGCCACGGCTTGAGTTAAACTACAACGAGGACGTTATGAAACAAAACCTGACAGTGTGGTTACTGTGACCTACGTGGAGTACTATAAACAGCAGTGACAATGTATAGTCAAATGAACAGTAGAGATGGGCAAACTGAAACACGTAACTGTTTCGAAACAAATGAAACAGTACAATGTAATGTTTCGATACGCTGTTTCGAAACAGTGAAACAGTTTGTGTTTTATAATTTAATAAACCTACACATTTTATCATCTTGAATGTCTACTGTATAAGTATGTCCATATGAACACAAATGAGGCGCGAGAGCGCTAATCATATCGCAGAAAGTATGAAACTATCACTTAGGCGTTTTGGAAGTTCCGTATTTCATGCGGCAAATGTGCTGCTTTCGTGTCGTGTGACTTTCATACTTTGCAATTGGCTGAGGACAGCCATAGCTGAAGACAGAAGAACCACCACGAACGGAACTGGAGGTGGGAGCAAACTGCAGAAACAACGGATACGCTACTGGGATTCCCACATTCCGTTAGTATGGGTAATATACCGATCCTGCTAATTTCCATGCACACAAGGGAATCATTGTGGATAATAGGCACAGTGACTATAGACTCACAAATATTGCCAAATAATTCGAATAAATAACAAAATATAACAGAAAAAAATTTTGTCTTTCAAGGTGTTTCGAACCACTATTATAAATGCACCATGCTTCCCATCCCTTCCTGTTCACCATTACACTATCAGTGATATGTCAAACAGATTGCTTGCAATTATACCTACATCAAATTTGTATATATGTCTAATAACTGTCACTCTACGCCTTTTTTTATTCAGTATGTTGTAGGCTTACTTGCGTTTCTTAATATGATTACTGTACATGAACAGAAAAGCGTATGTTATAAAAAAAGTGTAATTTAACTGAATGATTTTCACATATTTATTATTTTGAATGTGAATAGTATGCGTTGTTTTATTGTTTGGTTAGTGTTTATAAAGCAGATGTTACGTCATTTCGGAATAGGACAGTCAGCTAGAAACGAAGCTTTATTTTCGGATTTCTTAAGCTTCATGCTATTGGTTGTCAAAAAGATTTTGACACTCTTGAAAGTGTTTCACGAAGTGGTATGTTGTGTTTCAGTACCTGTGCCGAGCCCGAATCTCGTCCGACACAGAGCGGAATGAAACATCACTGTTTCGATACAATTAGTCCGTTCCAAGCACAGGTGGACTGAAACAGCCTTATTTTGAAACAACGATACAGTTTCTGTGTCTCGCTCGAGATCGAATCCGAGACAGGGGCGTAATGAAACACCACTGTTTCGAAACAGTGAACCACAGCCGTTCCGAAACACTGAAACAGTTGCATGTATCAATACACTGTATCGAAACATAGAAACAGTGGCCAAGTCTAATTTACAGTGGTTGATCGTGCTTGACAGAATCACACGGAAATTCAGGGTCGTGTTTTTATTTTGCAGCGACGGCTTCAGTTAAACTACAACTAGGACGTTATGAAACAAAACCTGACAGTGTGGTTACTGTGACCTACGTAGAGTACTATGAACAGCAGTGACAATGTATAGTCAAATGAACAGTGATTGTCGTGAAAACTGAACGGTTTATACTTAACGTGAGTGGCACGAACTAATTTGCTTTAAAATACGGATCTCGTTTCGCTACTCAGGAAAATACTGCACGCGTAAAAATATTAACGGTCGCCTGGGGAAACACATTCCAAGCAATAAAAGATATTTGTTGCCATTTCACAACCGTCAGCGCTACTTTAATTACGCCGGCAGCAGCGACGAGCCGCCGTTGATGTCACAACGCATCGTCTTCAAAAAGACAAGCCGAAAAAACAAGCGCTCCCCTCCATAAAGATTAAAAACATTTTAAACAGTTTCAAATGTAAATTCTATTTGCTTTATAACGAATGTTTTTCAATATTTGCTTCCCTACTTAAGGGAAGCACTTTCCGTGACGTTTATTTGCAGTCAGTGTTGACTTTGTTCATTTCACCATTAACTGTAGTCATTGCTATCCGTTACTACTATCTTTCTGTGTATTTTATTGTGGCTGTTACCGCGTACTTTTACGTATTTTTGGAGGGGCGTGCTCCATCAGGCGTGTTTACGTGCCTTGTTGTGGTGCGTGTCAAAGTTGCTGCGTCCGCCATCAAATTCTGACTGTCGATCAATCACAGTTAGGTAGCTCGTTCGCTGTTGGTGCAACGCACGCTATAGGTGGGAAATCTGAATATGAAAATGACAGCTGTCAACTGCGTAAATTGTGCTTACATTCAAAAAGAAGTCATAATACGACACAGTCATGAGTAAGTGCCGGTTTATTTGGTTCTTACAGTCATAACTAAACAAAATTACAGCCATTTCCTTAAGTACTCGCATTTACGAATTTATTTACAGAAGTTTTCGAGTTTTATGTTCTTTTGGTGTTTGTTGACTAAATCTGGCTTAGATTCTTTCGTTAAGTTTGAAAGTAAAACGCGTTCTTTTTAATTTAAATAATCTAAATTCACAGTCAACATTATGCAAAGTAGATCTGTGAGAACCGGTTTCTTCACATATGGTTGGTTTGGTGACAGAACTACAGCCCCTGGCCAATTTATTAGATGCACTACAGTTTTTAAGCGAATTTAGATTTATGTCTAATAATTTTTTTTAATACATAAATTATGATAAAGTGATTGTGTAGTCTACTTCACAACTAAGGTGACACAACAAATAAACAAAACGTAGTATTTGTTGAAAATATTTTATTTCATTAATTACAACAAAAATTAAAATATTGTGAAAGTGAAAACATTGGTTTTAATATCTCGCTGAGCCACCTTTTTGGAGCTACGAGAGCCTGAATAAGACGTAGCATGCTGTCAATGCAGGACTGTACTGTGTCCTGCATTTGTGGATGATGATACCACACACCCCATTTGGGAACCATTCTCTGAGCTGTGGTATTAACCGTTTTTGCAGGACTTCCTTGCACTGGTCTTGCCTCCTTATGCCTTTAACAAAGTAAAGACGTCCTGTACCGTTGCCACAGACGACAGACCAAATCATCACCTTAGTTGCGTGTTTTACGGTCAGAATAATGTAGTCGGGATGAATTGTTTCTCCTGTTCGACGGCGCACGTACTGAGATTTGTTAGCTAAAATTTCAAACGTGCTTTCATCACTGAAGCATACCTGTAAAAATCAAGAAACATAATTATTATGCTATGAATAAATGTACATAGGTTATACCATAACGTAAATACTAATTTTAAAGTTAAATTATCGATCGCCAGAAGTCCACAATCTTATCACACCACTGTTTGGTCCACTTCAGACGCTTTGCTTTCATTGTGGCTGTTAACTTTGGTTTTCTAGCGGGTCGACAGGCCTTGAAATCAATATCCTTCAACTTTTTGCGAACAGTGAGTTCAGATACATTCAGATTAGCCTCTTCCAGTCGAGATTTTATCTGTTTCGTTGTTGCAAATCTGTTTTCCAAGCAAGTTGTTTTGAGAAATCTTTCTGACCTTGCGGTGAAAACTGGTTTTCTTTCACATTTATTCTTCCTTCTGCGGCTCAAATCTTCAACCGAATCAATTTTCTTCTTTAAACGCCTCACGCAAGTTTCTGACATTTCCGACCTTCGTGAAACTTCCCGATTGGAAGACATTTTCGTATTAACGACGGCTTTGACCTCAGCTTTTTTACGTGGTGAAATGTCCCGTCTTTTACCCATTATTAAAGGTCACAGTTAGTAATGCCTGGCTGTTAAACAATCAGTTTTGATGTCGATATTACGAAATTGATAATCAAAGCGAAGAAAGTATTACACCAGTTACACACGAGAATTCCACTGAACAGGTCATTTCCTGTACGCTGTACTCTGCACATTGGTACCTACAATAAGTCAACAATCGAATGTCACGTGGCAAAAACAGATACAAAATTCAACAATGTAATAATTGCCCTGAATAACTGTCATAGATTTTCCGATTAATAGGATTAAATATAGTACTGAAAACATAATCATTGCAAATAACATTAAAAATGTGCAGTGCGTCTAATAATATGGGCAGGGACTGTAGATAACAGCCGGCCGTAGTGACCGAGCGGTTCTAGGCGCTTCAGTCTGGAACCTCGCGACCGCTACGGTCGCAGGTTCGAATCCTGCCTCGGGCATGGATGTGTGTGATGTCCTTAGGTTGGTTAGGTTTAAGTAGCTCTGAGTTCTAGGGGACTGATGACCTCAGCTGTTAAGTCCCATAGTGCTCAGAGCCATGTAGATAACACAATAATTTAAATTCACGGTCAAAATTACGCAAATTAGATCTATGAGAACAGTTTCCTTCACATACGGATGGTTTGGTGGCAGAAAGAGGTAATTCAGCATGTTCTGGCTTAATTTCATTACACTAGTGAGCTATTTTCTTCACAAACTGTTTGCAAAGAACCTTCAGTCACCAGTTATTGGTCAGAGAGCGAGTGCTTGTTGCAGATTTCAGGCGAAGGAAGAGCGAACAGATAACATATTATATCATACATAGCACGTCCTAACATACACTACTCTTCAGTTCTTCTACGAAGTGCGACAATGAAGTAATGAGACTGATTTTCTTTGCAAGATGTGACAACCCTGCAGGCTTGCGTAGGGACATTATCTTTGATCTTGGTCTATAAGCTGCTTCTAGTCCAAGCGGCACATCGATGCAACTGCTCAGTCGTGAGTTGTGCTGTGATAAGTTAACACGAGCTTGTGTGTCTCGTCACGGAAATGGAACCGCATAATAGTGCGCAACGGTGTGCCATTTCTTTTTGTGTTAAATTGGGTGAAAACGCTACTACAACGTACGGTAAGCTTCAGAAGGCTTTTGGAGAGGAGGTTATGTCAAGTGTGGTGTCACCGCCAGACACCACACTTGTTAGGTGGTAGCTTTAAATCGGCTGCGGTCCATTAGTACATGTCGGACCCGCGTGTCGCCACTGTCAGTGATCGCAGACCGAGCGCCACCACACGGCAGGTCTAGAGAGACGTACTAGCACTCGCCCCAGTTGTACGGACGACTTTGCTAGCGACTACACTGACGAAGCCTTTCTCTCAATTGCCGAGAGATAGTTAGAATAGCCGTCAGCTAAGTCCATGGCTACGACCTAGCAAGGCGCCATTAACCATTTCAAGAGAGAGTCTCACTTGTATCATCAAGAATGCTGTATACAAATGATGGATTAAAGTTAAGTATTCCAGCAGCTACGTACTTGTCTTTATAGCATTCATTACGTATCCTGTTTCAGACTTAAGCAAGCCTGCGTGAATTAAACGCGTGCCTTTCGGTTACCCGTCACTGTGGACTGGCTGTCTTGTCAGTCCACTACATCAAGAGCTCAAGTTTTTCGTTGGCATAAAATGTTTAGTGAAGGCAGAACGAATGTTGAAGATGAAGACCGCAGTGAACGACCATCAACCTCACGGACGGATGTCAACTTGGCCAGGGTGCATGAACTCATACGATATGATCGAAGATTATCCGTGAAAATGATTGTAGTAGAACTGAACTTCGAAATGAGTTCTTCGTGTCCGTGCCAACATTGCTGATAATTGGATTCTGCATCACGGTAATGCGCAATCCCATGCTGCTCTGTCAGTACAGCAATTTTTAACCTCAAAACAAATTTCAGTACTACCACAGCCACCTTATTCACCAGATATCGCTGCGTGCGACTTTTTTCTATTTCCAAGCGTCAAAGCGGCGGTCAAGGGACACCATTTTCAAACAACACAAGATGTCCAAAAAGCTGTGACGAGGGTTTTGGAGGATATTACAGAAGATGAGTTCCAGAAACGTTACCATCAATGGCAGAAGCGCTGGAAAAAGTGTATGAAATCAGAAGCGAACTACTTTGAAGGAGACAACACTAAATTTGACTGAAACGGTAAGCAACATTTTTTTTTCACATCAGTCTTATTATTTTATTGCCGCACCTCGTAGTTGCAACATTTACATTCGCGCTGTCACTAGGAGTTCGGTATCGATATGAAGAGCAGGTAGAGGTGTGAATGACAAAACTAGGCTAGGCTAAAGGGCGAATAAATAAATAAAGCTACTTAGGATTTCTTGTGTGTTTAGTCTTCTGACTGTAGCATGTCAATTTGGATGAAGATGGAGAAGCAGAGGTTCGCGATGTAACACACAGTCGTCGAACTCCACCATATATCCGCCGTGCCTTTCTCTCTCCGCTCCCCTTTCTCTTTCTCTCTCTCTCCCCCTCCCCCTCTCCCTCTCCCCCCCTCTCTCACTCACTCTCTCTCTCTCTCTCTCTCTCTCTCTCTCTCTCTCACACACACACACACACACACACACACACACACTTTGTACAGGAGCAGCCAGATTTGAAAGAAACCAATCGCGCCGGCAGAAGCGCAGCCGGCGGCCGGTCGGTGGCAAATAACAGGGCAGGCCGGCCACGCGAGTGTGCTGTTCTGTTCGCTTGCGGTGGCGGCGGCTCCAGGCCTGTAATTGCGGCGACGGCCACCGGCGGCGCTGTCACACAGCAAAGATACGCTGCTCGCTGCGGGCAGCACCACAGCCGCCACAAAAAGAGGTTCGCGTCGCCACCGCGCTTTCAAACTTTGGCTAAAGCTTCAGAACGGACTTACCAAACGCGCTTATTTATACTTGATACTGCAAGCGACTTCCGTGGTCGGTCGTGTAATTGCCCTGCCCACTTATCCGTATTTCCAGCAGGATAATAAAAGCTTGTTCCCAAGAGATAAGTCGGATTCTTAGCCACATATGTAATAGCTCTCTGAAGCAGGGTATTTTACCAGATAGACTGAAGTGTGCCATTGTTAAACCACTGCATAAAAAAGGGGATACGTCTGATGTCAACAACTACCGGGTAAAAGTAATGTATTGTAGCTTCACACCTTTGTAAAAATAAAGTTTTAACAAAATGTCAGCTTGGTTTCCGGAAAGGTTTTTTGACGGAAAATGCTATATATACTTTCACTAATGAAATATTAAATGCTCTGAGTAACTGGAAGTCACCCATTGGGATTTTTTGTGATCTCTCAAAGGCTTTTGATTGTGTAAATCATGGAATACGTCTAGATAAGCTCAAGTACTGTCGTATGAATGGGACAACGCTCAAATGGCTTAAATCATACATAAATGGAAGAGTGCAGAAAGTTGAAATAAGCAGCTTACGTAATATGCAAAAACTGGTGATTTCTCAAACTGGGGAACAATCAAGAATGGGGTGCCGCAGGGTTTGGTCTTGGGTCCTCTGCTGTTCTTAATGTATAAAGGGGGGCAGGACGTCAAACGGGCCGACTTGGAGCAGGAGAGGCATCTCAGGACATTTTAATTTCCAGTGTCTATATTTTTACAAATAAATTCATAAAACTTTGTCAGCATCACCAGGAATGATTCAGGATTCACACTCATTGCAGTGGAAGTTCGAAAACATAACAAAATAATTTTTTTAAAGTGCGAAATTTCATCATTTGTTCACTTACTAATGGGTGTATTTGTTGCTATAGGTACACTTTTCTTCATAAGTTAGAGAGATTCTTTGATGAAGTTTGCACAGCATACATACCATACTCACAGGTGTATGAAACTCTAGAATTTATTTAATTAATGAAAAAACGAATGAACTGTTATATTTTAAACATTCATGTTTAGAAAAAAACACAAATTTTATAGTTAATTACCTCAATTTTTACCACAGTTTTATTAGATTTGGAAAATTCTAGAGTTTCATACACTTTTAAGTATGGTTTGTATGATGTGCAAAATTCATCGAGGAATCTCTCTTACTTATGAAGAAATGTGTACCTTCTACTCATTAGATCAATTTTTGGATATATGAGCGGGTAATTTCCCCAAACTCCACCAAAAAAAAAAAAAAAATTAAGAAATATTAAGTGTCAAGTAATATTTTGTGTAATGTAATACCTTGTATAGACAGCTTTTATTAACCTGACACGATCCACATCGTTACGAAATGTCGTATTCATGATCTATGGAACAAGTACTAATCTAATCAAATCTGCACCGACAGCACTGCAGAACCGCTCTGCCGGATCCGTCACAGAGGGAGCTGCTGTTCGGAAATAGTATTTACAACCAGAACACACGACAGTTGGATTTTCGTAATTTTTTATATATATTTTACGTGACATTCATAGCTCGAGTATCAAATACGCGAAGCAATTATAGGTAACACTCAGAAATTACCGAGAGAATCGACTGTGAAGTGTTTCCGAAAGCCGTTAATGCCATCGACAAACAGCATGGCACGTTGATAGGCTACCTGCTTGCCACATGCATTTTCTGTGTACATTTCTGTGAAGAGTAAAATACATGAAGACGAAAATGATTAAATTTGTAATGATTTTCTTTAATTTAAACAAACTTCACTAACAGTGTTTTATAAATGATCGGTACCGGTAATTCTGAATTTACATTAGAAATGAAAACTCGATTAAGATACAAAGGGACTACAGAGACTGACTGCGAATGGGCATTAATTTGAATCAATGGGGGAAGTCGAAAATTTGTGCTCGACGGGAATTCAAAGCCGGGTCTCCTGCTGACTAGGCAGATGCTCTGACCACTAACCCATCCAAACCCGGTAATCATTACAACTACATCGACTACCCTAACCCGTTAGACCCAAATTCTCAACTCATCGACTTACTGATAACGCAGTGCCTCCCACCCATTATCCTTATAACACGCGGCATTACGCCCTTACCCATAAGAGTTCGAGCCTGGTGTACACCCGCACGGAAGAGCTCACTGGTCGCCCTCGCTTTAATTATACACTCCTGGAAATTGAAATAAGAACACCGTGAATTCATTGTCCCAGGAAGAGGAAACTTTATTGACACATTCCTGGGGTCAGATACATCACATGATCACACTGACAGAACCACAGGCACATAGACACAGGCAACAGAGCATGCACAATGTCGGCACTAGTACAGTGTATATCCACCTTTCGCAGCAATGCAGGCTGCTATTCTCCCATGGAGACGATCGTAGAGATGCTGGATGTAGTCCTGTGGAACGGCTTGCCATGCCATTTCCACCTGGCGCCTCAGTTGGACCAGCGTTCGTGCTGGACGTGCAGACCGCGTGAGACGACGCTTCATCCAGTCCCAAACATGCTCAATGGGGGACAGATCCGGAGATCTTGCTGGCCGGGGTATTTGACTTACACCTTCTAGAGCACGTTGGGTGGCACGGGATACATGCGGACGTGCATTGTCCTGTTGGAACAGCAAGTTCCCTTGCCGGTCTAGGAATGGTAGAACGATGGGTTCGATGACGGTTTGGATGTACCGTGCACTAATCAGTGTCCCCTCGATGATCACCAGTGGTGTACGGCCAGTGTAGGAGATCGCTCCCCACACCATGATGCCGGGTGTTGGCCCTGTGTGCCTCGGTCGTATGCAGTCCTGATTGTGGCGCTCACCTGCACGGCGCCAAACACGCATACGACCATCATTGGCACCAAGGCAGAAGCGACTCTCATCGCTGAAGACGACACGTCTCCATTCGTCCCTCCATTCACGCCTGTCGCGACACCACTGGAGGCGGGCTGCACGATGTTGGGGCGTGAGCGGAAGACGGCCTAACGGTGTGCGGGACCGTAGCCCAGCTTCATGGAGACGGTTGCGAATGGTCCTCGCCGATACCCCAGGAGCAACAGTGTCCCTAATTTGCTCGGAAGTGGCGGTGCGGTCCCCTACGGCACTGCGTAGGATCCTACGGTCTTGGCGTGCATCTGTGCGTCGCTGCGGTCCGGTCCCAGGTCGACGGGCACGTGCACCTTCCGCCGACCACTGGCGACAACATCGATGTACTGTGGAGACCTCACGCCCCACGTGTTGAGCAATTCGGCGGTACGTCCACCCGGTCTCCCGCATGCCCACTATACGCCCTCGCTCAAAGTCCGTCAACTGCACATACGGTTCACGTCCACGCTGTCGCGGCATGCTACCAGTGTTAAAGACTGCGATGGAGCTCCGTATGCCACGGCAAACTGGCTGACACTGACGGCGGCGGTGCACAAATGCTGCGCAGCTAGCGCCATTCGACGGCCAACACCGCGGTTCCTGGTGTGTCCGCTGTGCCGTGCGTGTGATCATTGCTTGTACAGCCCTCTCGCAGTGTCCGGAGCAAGTATGGTGGGTCTGACACACCGGTGTCAATGTGTTCTTTTTTCCATTTCCAGGAGTGTACATACGAGGTTTGTGGTCTTTCGGATACACAGATGTATGGAAACTGGGTTTTTATGTACGATATTAATTAGAAATAAGAAGACGGCTATTTTTCATGAAAATGGTTGTTAAGTATGTGTGAGATAGCATATTTGATGAATTTTGTGTTGAAATTAAAATGAACGAGGAAGAAATGACCGAAACGGGACTCGAACCAGAGGTTACCAGTCACGAGCGCTACCGATTTTTTTTCCATCTGCGCGTATTTCACTATTCACGGAAATGCTCGTAGAACGATCATCTTTGTTTAAAAAATTGTATCATCCAGGAATCAAACCCGAAGTACTCACTTCGCAGACGATCACTGTACCACAATAAATAAATAAATAAATATCACAATAAATAAATAGATAAAAATAAATAAATTAATTAAATAATTGAAAAAGTTACTGTGAGAGTACTGTGAAACTACTTTACGTTTTTTCAACAGGAAGTGCAGTCTTACACTTCATTCAGAAATTGCTCCCTAACGCCACTCTGAGCGAACTTTTCTATGATCAGGTTGTGGATAAGCTAACTAACTATTATGACCAACTGAAACGTCCCCTTAGAACAAATTATACATGACTGAGCTTAAACTGACACACAATATTTTTAGCGCAACGCAATCTGACTTTCAAAAATCCCTACAAAAGAATGGCCCTGACTAACATTAACCTATGCGTTTCACAAATCGCTTACCTCACAAAAATCTTGGTTACTCGAACTACTGCAATACAGCGAGCGCCACTACTGCCAGCTAAATAAAAGAAGGCACTAACTACTGATAGGCATAGTTAGCAAATGAAAGATTTTGATAGAGAACAAACAATGTATTTACCTTAATAGAGTTGAAAAATCATAATATACATAGCAGTTCATAATATCTAGTATTACAAATTTCAAAACTCCGCCATTTCTCTCCCCACATCCACCACTGCTGGCGGCTCACCTCCAACTGCGCAACGCTACGCGCTGTTCACGTCCAGCTGCCCAACACTACAATGGCAGACAACAATGCAAACTAGCCACAGACTGCACACAGCACAGCCAGTGATTTTCATACAGAGCGCTACGTAACGTTGCCAATAAGAAAACGTAAACAGCCTACTTACACAACAAGGGAATGTGGTGGCAGTTAGCTACCAATTCTTTCATTGCAAGAAAACGTCAGAACAAACTTACCACGAGTGGGTAACAGATTTGCAAGGTATGACGAGGATGTCTAAATTCAAATGTGTTTGTGGTGCTTTGTATTCCAATGTTAGGTTGGGTTATGTGATCGCGTACAGTGTAACTGATGTCAAACTTGGAGAACAGTCAGATCCATCATTCTTTAGCATACGGTGCAAATTTTAGATCAGTGTGATTCAGGTGACATAGCGGCTGATAAATTTGAGCAGCCGCCAATTTGTCGGGTTGAGTCGTTCCTTGCTCATGACTGGCCCAGTATACAGCAACAGCACGAGCGCACCAAGTCACGTAAACAGCTCTCTAAACAGGCGGCTACCTCAGTGAACAAAATTAAGTCACGCCCTTGGTGCTATTCATGGCACAAGTGCCAGGACTGCCTGTCGAGACAAACAGTGTTACACTTGGGGCAATGAAGGACACATACAATCCATATGTTTGCAACAGAACAAACATAAGAATTCCGCCCACTCAGAAATCTAGTTATAAGGCCCATGTCATCAATCCAGTGTATTTATAGCCTGCTGCAGGCATTAGCAAAAAGTAGCAAGCAAACAGTTTCTACAGTGCTAGGACAATCCAACAAACTACACTCCTGGAAATGGAAAAAAGAACACATTGACACCGGTGTGTCAGACCCACCATACTTGCTCCGGACACTGCGAGAGGGCTGTACAAGCAATGATCACACGCACGGCACAACGGACACACCAGGAACCGCTGTGTTGGCCGTCGAATGGCACTAGCTGCGCAGCACTTGTGCACCGCCGCCGTCAGTGTCACCCAGTTTGCCGTGGCATACGGAGCTCCATCGCAGTCTTTAACACTGGTAGCATGCCGCGACAGCGTGGACGTGAACCGTATGTGCAGTTGACGGACTTTGAGCGAGGGCGTATAGTGGGCATGCGGGAGGCCGGGTGGACGTACCGCCGAATTGCTCAACACGTGGGGCGTGAGGTCTCCATAGTACATCGAAGTTGTCGCCAGTGGTCGGCGGAAGGTGCACGTGCCCGTCGACCTGGGACCGGACCGCAGCGACGCACGGATGCACGCCAAGACCATAGGATCATACGCAGTGCCGTAGGGGACCGCACCGCCACTTCCCAGCAAATTAGGGACACTGTTGCTCCTGGGGTATCGGCGAGGACCATTCGCAACCGTCTCCATGAAGCTGGGCTACGGTCCCGCACACCGTTAGGCCGTCTTCCGCTCACGCCCCAACATCGTGCAGCCCGCCTCCAGTGGTGTCGCGACAGGCGTGAATGGAGGGACGAATGGAGACGTGTCGTCTTCAGCGATGAGAGTCGCTTCTGCCTTGGTGCCAATGATGGTCGTATGCGTGTTTGGCGCCGTGCAGGTGAGCGCCACAATCAGGACTGCATACGACCGAGATACACAGGGCCAACACCCGGCATCATGGTGTGGGGAGCGATCTCCTACACTGGCCGTACACCACTGGTGATCGTCGAGGGGACACTGAATAGTGCGCGGTACATCCAAACCGTCATCGAACCCATCGTTCTACCATTCCTAGACCGGCAAGGGAACTTGCTGTTCCAACAGGACAATGCACGTCCGCATGTATCCCGTGCCACCCAACGTGCTCTAGAAGGTGTAAGTCGACTACCCTGGCCAGCAAGATCTCCGGATCTGTCCCCCATTGAGCATGTTTGGGACTGGATGAAGCGTCGTCTCACGCGGTCTGCACGTCCAGCACGAACGCTGGTCCAACTGAGGCGCCAGGTGGAAATGGCATGGCAAGCCGTTCCACAGGACTACATCCAGCATCTCTACGATCGTCTCCATGGGAGAATAGCAGCCTGCATTGCTGCGAAAGGTGGATATACACTGTACTAGTGCCGACATTGTGCATGCTCTGTTGCCTGTGTCTATGTGCCTGTGGTTCTATCAGTGTGATCATGTGATGTATCTGACCCCAGGAATGTGTCAATAAAGTTTCCCCTTCCTGGGACAATGAATTCACGGTGTTCTTATTTCAATTTCCAGGAGTGTATTTGTTCATTTGCATGTTAGTGGAAAACGTGTGAAATTTCAATTGGACACAGGTGCCTCTGTTAAATTGCTGAATTGTAACACATTTGAACTATTAGTCTGCTCACACCTGTCTAAAATTAGCATGCACCTGACGGCGTATAATGGACCAGACCTTCCCATTCTGGGAAAATGTACTTTGCCTGCCATTCATCGCTCGCGTACGTGAACTCAAACTTTCACTGCGCTACAATTACGCGATTGTGAGAACATATTTGGCCTTGATTCGTTTGATGTGTTGGCTTTCAGATTCAGGACAATGTGTTCCCTGAAGTCTTTTCTGAAGGTTTAGGCAAGGCACATAGTACTCTGAAAGACAATGCTCAGCCGAAATATTGCAGGACCAGAACTGTTCCCATTGCATTGTGGGAAAACTAGCTGCTGGACTTAAGTAATTGCAAGATGGTGGAGCTATTGCGCCCATACAAGCTAGTCAATGGCCAAGTCCACTGGTTTTGCTCCCCAAACCTTCAGGTCGCATTCGCCTCTGTCTTGACTTTACAGTCAACCCACAAACAGTGATTGATACTTTATATATTGCCACGCCTAGAGGATCTCATGGACAGATCAGGCGCTGGTGGCTACTTTTCCAAAATTGAGTTGCGTGACGCATGTCTTCAAATACCACTAGACGAAGAATCTCAAACTATGTGAGTTGTGAACACTCATTTGGGCTTGTTTAAATATTTGCGTTTGCCTTTTGGCAGTGCTTCCGCATCCGCCATTCTCCAACGGTATTTGGAACAGCTGACTGGTCAAGTACCAAACTGTTAAAACTATTTGGACGATACTGTCGTAGCAGGTCGTACACCTGAAGAACACATTACAAATTCGCATGCTTTGTTTCGTGTGCTATCTGATGCAGGACTCAAGTGTAGACTGGACAAGTGCGATTTTTTTAAGCCTGAGTTGCAGTATCTTGGTCGTGTCATAAACAATCAACGTGCACATCCCCTTCAGTCACATTTGTTAGCCATACGTGACCTGCCATTAACTCGCAATGTCACAGAATTGCAGTCAATCTTAGCGAAAATGAACTATTATATTCGGTTCATACCGAATTCTGCATAAATCGCAGCTCCATTGCATCACTTGCGTCTCAAGAACGTCCCCTTAAGAAGATTTTTAAAAAACGTAAAGTGAAACGTCCCGTTAGAACAATTGTAGCATTACTGTGCTGATAAACCTCTTACATTATTTGCTTTTCAAACAGCTGAGCAAAACTGAACGTACTCAAACATTCACTAAAGTGACACACAATATTTTTAGCGCAACGCAATCTGACTTTCAATAATCCCTACAAAAGAATGGCCCTGACTAACATTAATCTATACCTTTCACAAATCACTTACCTCACAAAAATCTTCGTTACTCAAGCTACTGCAATACAGCGAGCGCCACTACTGCCAGCTAAATAAAAGATTCAAACTACGGAAGGCACTCACTACTGATAGGGATAGTTAGAAAGATTTTAATAGAGAACAAACAATGTATTTACCTTAATAGTCATGATATATATAGCAGTTCATGATATCCAGTATTACAAATTTCAAAACTCCGCCATCTCTCTCCTCACATCCACCACTGCTGGCTGCTCACCTCCAACTGCGCAACGCTACGCGCTGTTCACATCCAGCTGCCCAACACTACAATGGCAGACAACAATGCAAACTAGCCACAGACTGCACACAGCACAGCCAGTGATTTTCATACAGAGCGCTACGTAACGTTGCCAATAAGAAAACATAAACAGCCTACTTACAAAAGATGCATTGCTTGGTGATCGATGCTTGGTTCACTTTGCTTCTAACAAACCAATTGTGTTGAAATTTGACTCTTCTTCTTACGGAATCGGTGCAGTGCTTCCACACTGATTTGGTGATAAAGACAGGCCTGTTGTTTTCGTATCAAAAGTGTTGTCCAAAGCTCAATGTAATTATTCACAAATAAAAAAGAGGCATTGACTATTGTGTACGGGGTCACCAAATTCCACCACTATTTCTATGGCAGAAAATTCTTCTTAGTAACGGATCACAATCCATTGCAGTCCTTGTTTCATCCAATGATGCCGGTTCCTGTACGAACTGCCCGAGAATTGCAAAGTTGGCCATTGTTGTTGTCTCAGTACCAGTACGAGATTGCGTATCGTTCGACAGCTGAACATGTTAATGCGGACGCACTTTCACGTGTTCCGATTGGCCCTGACACAGACTTTGACGCTTCTGCTGCATTTTGTCACATCGATGCTCACGATTCTGAATTGCATGCGATTTTTCGCAGGTCCGAATGCTGCCTTGGGCATGGATGTGTGTGTGATGTCCTTAGGTTAGTTAGGTTTAAGTAGTTATAAGTTCTACGGGACTGATGACCTCAGATGTTAAGTCCCATAGTGCTCAGAGCCATTTGAACCATCTGAATTGCATCAATCCTTTCCTCTGAACAGTAGGAAAATTGCACAGGCCACGGAAGCTGATTCAGATTTGAACATTTTGCTAAAACACATTCGCACATCTTGGCCTCGCTCGTTGCAAAGCATAAAGAATTCTGTAGTGCGCCGATACTTTGTACGTCGGTATAGTCCCACTACACAGCAAGGTGTAATTCTTGTCCAAAATGACAGTGCACAGTCACGTGTGTTGGTTCACAAAGCTTTGCAAAATGAAGTGTTGTAGATGCATCACCAAGGACACTGGGGGATTGTTTGTACAAAACAGTTACCGCGTCGACACTGCACTTGGGGGGGGGGGGGGGGGGTATGGACACCTAAATAGAATAGACGACGTCACAGTGTCACGCATCTGTGGAAAATCAGTCAGCTCCACCACAAAAATTCTTTGCTTGGCCTAAGTCGCAATCACCATGGCAACGTGTGCACATAGACTCTTCTTATCGCAAGTTTCCCTTTGCTGTGCCAATGAAGTCGACAACAATACGTCGCACAGTTCAGGCGTTGTACTCTATTTTTTGCCTCGAAGGTTTGCCTGAAGTCATAGTGTCAGATAACAGTGCTCAGCTCACGTCAAAGCAATCTGAAACATTCTGCTAAAGCAATGGCATACAGCATCTAACTAGTGTACCGTTCCATCCACAGTCCAACGAAGAAGCGGAACTTTTTGTCAGAACCTTCAAGCAGCAGATGGCCAAACTTCGCACCGCACACGCCAGGGATCAAGTCTTGCAACTGTTTCTCGCCTCCTATCTTTCGCTTCCACGAGATGAACCATCGCCGGCGGAACTGCTCCACGGCCGCCGCCATCGGACACTGCTCCACCTGCTGCACCCTCCGCAGCAACCGGCGCCGAAGGAAGGCCGCAAGGTTCGCTTCACTCCACATAATATTGTATTTTTCAGGGCTTTTAGCGGCAGAAGACGATGGGCACGTGGCGAGATCCTACGTCGATTTAGCGCATGCATGTATCTCATTCCAGGCCTAGGCGGATTGCAGCGCCGACATCACAATCAAATTCGTCCCTCTCATGTGCACGTTGATTCTGCTGTTCTCTTCCCCCAGATTCGCGGGTCTCGAGGACAGGAGCGGCCACAAAATCCGCCGGAGGGTGCCATCGCGATACCGCGGGACGACCACATGCAGACGCAGCCTTCGCCCCCTCCGCCTCCTCTCGTCCTACCGATGGAGCTGGAGCCGCCCACGTCGTAGCGGCCGACACCTTCTGCATCGTGGACTGGGCCTCACGAGGTGGACGCGTACCCTCCTGGGCGTTTTCTGTGGGACGTTTCCACCAGAGCGAAGGCCGGATGGCGGGACACGACCGGAAGTCTGACGTACCCTGCAGCAGCCACAGCTTCCAGTCCGTCAGAGCATCCACGTTCCTCTGCCCCCCCCCCCCCACACCCCGGTTCTCGTGCGCCCTGGCCCCCCGTACGACACGACGGTCCGTAGCTTTGGCGGGGATGAGTATTACGGCGTAACGTGCGCGCCAATGCGTCAGTCGGGAACGACAAATGAAAGAAGTCTGTGAGAAGAAGTCAGTGAATCGCATGCTGGCCGACCTCCTTCCAGGAAGACAACGCGACAGCAGCGGCCGCTTTGTGAAGAGGACATAAGGGCCGCGCTCTACTGATGGGAACCCACTTGGATAGCAGCGTCAACGACAGCCACTTCGTTAGGAATCTCTATGTAGCACAGACTTGTGTTTAATATTAGTTCTATTTGTTTATATCAGAAGAATTGGATCAAATGAAATATTTCAACCTAAATCTATTATTATTATTATTTTGTATGTCGCCCTTTGCTTGCGACACATATAAAATTTAAATAATTGTATCATATCTTATTGTAATAAAACTTCCTAATATGACTTGTTTGATTGTTTGTCTGCGAGGTGCCGGGGCAAGCAGTGTATTTAACACTAAATTCTTCTATAATCTCCATATGTAAATGATGCTCTAAGCCCCCCCTATTCTAACTCTGACTTTTGCTGTTGCACATGGATTAAAAAAATATACGCGAACTGACTGTAATCAACCCTGCAAGTGGAGTAGAAAAGAGTTTGGCACCTGCAATAATTTAATTTGATAAATAAGTTAAATAAAGGAAGGTTTCATTAACGTAGTGAGAAATGATGGGTTGCTCTACCGATTAACAGAATGAAAGTTCTGTCCAAAATAACAATATGATTTATTAAGACTAAACACAAAATAATAAACAAAAACACACGCCCGCCAGAAAGTGTTTTCGCTAAGTTTCTGCGAAGTAACGGAACCTCTAGCCTAGCCGCTACTTCAGACCCCTCCGGGCGTGTCTTTTGACGATGTCGGCGTCTGCAAAGCATTCACTCGACTTCCTCACACCCGTCGGCTTAGCCCTTTCCAGATCAGCAGAGCCCGCCTGTCACCGGACCACCCGGGTGACGAGAGACGCTGCGTGGGAAGTCCGCGTGTGAAGGAATAGCGACTTTTCACTGCATGCAATTAGAGAGGAAAATCGTAAGATAGAAATATGAGAGGGGGCTCATGCCACCTCTCATGTCTAGCGAACGGAGTACACAGGATTCAAAAATGGCTCAAATGACTACAAGCACTATAGGACTTAACATCTGAGGTCATCGGTTCCCTAGACTTAGAACTACTTAAACCTAACTAACCTAAGGACATCACACACATCCATGCATGAGGCAGGATTCGAACCTGCGACCATAGCACAGCGCGGTTCCAGACTGAAACGCCTACAACTGCTCGGCTACATCGGCCGGCTACACAGGATTCCTAGACACAACAGAGTCTATGTTAAGATATGATAGCAATGTATAATTCGTGCTTTTACCACTTGATGATAAAGATTTTATATTCCCCTTGAAACGATGCTGCGAAAACTTTTATGAATCTAATGGTTGCAAGACGAGTGAAACTGACTATATAAATAAAGTACTTTACCAGCATCTCATTTTAAAATATTCATAGCCGGCCGGTGTGGCCGTGCGGTTCTTAGAGCTTCAGTCTGGAACCGCGTGACCGCTACGGTCGCAGGTTCGAATCCTGCCTCGGGCATGGATGTGTGTGATGTCCTTAGGTTAGTTAGATTTAAGTAGTTCTAAGTTCTAGGGGACTGATGACCATAGATGTTAAGTCCCATAGTGCTCAGAGCCATTTGAACCAATTTTTAAAATATTCATATACAGGGTGAGTCACCTAACATTACCGCTGGATATATTTCGTAAACCACATCAAATACTGACGAATCGATTCCACAGACCGAACGTGAGGAGAGGGGTTAGTGTAATTGGTTAACACAAACCATAAAAAATGCACGGAAGTATGTTTTTTAACACAAACCTACGTTTTTTTAAATGGAACCTCGTTAGTTTTGTTAGCACATGTGAACATATAAACAAATACATAATCAGTGCCGTTTGTTGCATTGTAAAATGTTAATTACATCCGGAGATATTGTAACCTAAAGTTGACGCTTGAGTACCACTCCTCCGCTGTTCGATCGTGTGTATCGGAGAGCACCGAATTACGCAGGGATCCAAAGGGAACGGTGATGGACCTGAGGTACAGAAGAGACTGGAACAGCACATTACGTCCACATGCTAACACCTTTTTATTGGTCTTTTTCACTGTCGCACATGTACATTACGATAAGGGGTGAGATACACGTACACTCGTGGTTTCCGTTTTCAATTACGGAGTGGAATAGAGTGTGTCCCGACATGTCAGGCCAATACATGTTCAATGTGGTGGCCATCATTTGTTGCACACAATTGCAATCTCTGGCGTAATGAATGTCGTACACGCCGCAGTACATCTGGTGTAATGTCTCCGCAGGCTGCCACAATACGTTGTTTCATATCCTCTGCGGTTGTAGGCACATCACGGTACACATTCTCCTTTAACGTACCCCACAGAAAGAACTCCAGAGGCGTAAGATCAGGAGAACGGGCTGGCCAATTTATGCGTCCTCCACGTCCTATGAAACGCCCGTCGAACATCCTGTCAAGTGTCAGCCTAGTGTTAATTGCGGAATGTGCAGGTGCACCATCATGCTGATACCACATACGTCGAGGCATTTCCAGTGGGACATATTCGAGCAACGTTGGCAGATCATTCTGTAGAAACGCGATGTATGTTGCAGCTGTTTGGGCCCCTGCAATGAAGTGAGGACCAATGAGGTGGTCGCCAATGATTCCGCACCATACATTTACAGTCCACGGTCGCTGTCGCTCTACCTGTCTGAGCCAGCGAGGATTGTCCACGGACCAGTAATGCATGTTCCGTAGATTCACTGTCCTGTGGTTTGTCAAACCCGCTTCATCGGTAAACAGGCAGAACTGCAACGCATTCTCTGTTAATGCCCTTTGACATAATTGCACTCGATTATTAAAGTCATCACCATGTAATTGCTGATGTAGCGACACATGAAACGGGTGAAAGCGGTGACGATGCAGTATGCGCATGACACTACTTTGACTCAGTCCACCGGCTCTCGCAATGTCCCGTGTACCCATGTATGGGTTCATGGCAACTGGAGCTAACACACCAACTGCACCTGCTTCTCCTGTGACGGGCCTGTTACGGACCCGTTTGCGTGCTACGACCATACCTGTTGCATACAGTTGGCGGTAGATGTTTTGCAATGTGCGGCACCGTTGGATGCAGTCTGTCCGGGTACCGTTCTGAATACACCCTGCAGGCCTCAGCTGCATTTCATCGACACTCGCCATAGATGAGTATCATCTCCGCCTTTTCAGAGTTCGAACACACCATGGTCACAGTTCCTACAACACTACACTATCACAGACGTCTGGTAACACGGTGTACTACAGTTGGTCTGCGTGCGGAGACGAACGCAGAATAACAATAGCAGCAAGCGCTACATGCGGACACTGCGACAGTTAGACCAAACCACAACAGTGCACTACAGCCACACTCGTAAACACGGTCGTCATCGTAAACATGTCCCTGCAGATGCTGCAGGCCGACCGTGGCCCGTGTTTGTTACAACACGCAACTGAACGTCGGAGGTTTCAAGCGTCAACTTTAGGTTACAATATCTCCGGATGTAATTAACATTTTACAATGCAACAAACGGCACTGATTACGTATTTGTTTATATGTTCAGATGTGCTAACAAAACTAACGTGGTTCCATTTAAAAAAACGTAGGTTTGTGTTAAAAAACATACTTCCGAGCATTTTTGTATGGTTTGTATTAAAAAATTACACTAGCCCCTCTCCTCACGTTCTGTCTGTGGAATCGGTTCGTCAGTATTTGATGTGGTTTACGAAATATATCCAGCGGTAACGTTAGGTGACTCGCCCTGTATAAGAGCTGTGGAGGACCATCTCCTGAAAATACGTTGCTATTCGGTATTTTATTTTTTCGACTATTTTGTGAAAAGGCGTCAGTGAGGAAATTGGATGGTAACTGAAACTTCCTGACAGATTAAAACGGTGTGCCGGACCGAGACTCGAACTCCGGACCTTTGCCTTTCGCGGGCAAGTGCTCTACCAGTTGCCGGCGAAAGGCAAAGGTCCCGAGTTGGAGTCTCGGTCCGGCACACAGTTTTAATCTGTCAGGAAGTTTCATATCAGCTCACACTCCGCTACAGAGTGAAAATCTCATTCTGGATGGTAACTGTTGAAGCTCAAATGGCTCTGAGCGCTATGGGACTTAACAGCTGAGGTCATCTGTCCCCTAGAACTTACGAGGGAACCTCCCCATCGCACCCCCCTCAGATTTAGTTATAAGTTGGCACAGTGGATAGGCCTTGAAAAACTGAACACAGCTCAATCGAGAAAACAGGAAGAAGTTGTGTGGAACTATGAAAAAAATTAGCAAAATATACAAACTGAGTAGTCTATGCCCAACATAGGCAAGATCAAGGATAATGTGAGCGCAGGAGCGCCGTGGTCCCGTGGTTAGCGTAAGCAGTTGCGGAACGATACAGCACGTTGTCAGTGGGCACCGCCATTTTGATTTGGTCTAGGGGCGTGCTACGCCACTGTGGCTCGCGTATTCCAAATATGTTCTAGGACTGCTGGCAATTATGTAGTCTAAGAGGAATCAATTACTTTCTTAGCTTTATTTTCGCGAGTCGATGATTAACGCTTTATGTCTACCTCTAGTGCTGCCTCCCCTACGCCCCTCCCCGGGAGCAGAGCGTAATGCGTTTTGGCCGACCGCGCTGCCCCTCTAGCCGGCGTGTGGCGGCTGTTTGGGAGGCGGCGGAGGCGGCGGCGCTCATCCGGTATTCCGCGGCCGCCCCCGGCGCAGCCATTCGCCCCCTGCGCCCCTCCCCCCCCCCTCTGCCGCGGGCACGTGTCGTCGCACACTCCACCCCCTCGCCCCTCCCCTTTCGGCACACCACCCTTTTCCGCCTCCCGGTCACCCCGGAGCGGCACTCTGCGCTCAGCGCGCGCCCGGGTAATATATTTCTGGGCGCACTTGTCGGCGGCGGAACGGGAAACCTGCTGAAATATCGCGGAGGTCGTTGCGTTTTGTGAAGACGTCACGGTGCCGGCACGCGTCTGGCGCGCGGAAATGAATGCAATCCGGAAACCTGCCCCGTCTTCTGCCTCTGCAGCCGCGGCGCTGCCTGCTGCCGTCTCGCCCCTCCCTCCGTTTTGCTGCTCCGCGGACTGTGCTCCAGACTCGCAACTACGTAAGGTAGCTACGTGGTTTTTTTTTTTTTTAATCTTTATTGAGTCCATTATATTATACATAATAACCCACTACCTAACTACATTAGTGGGTCCTAATAATGATACAGAGAAGATGCAGCTTTCTATTCTACGAGGGCAGTTCAATAAGTAATGCAACACTTTTTTTTCTGAAACAGGGGTTGTTTTATTCAGCATTGAAATACACCAGGTTATTCCCCAATCTTTTAGCTACACAACACTATTTTTCAACATAATCTTCATTCAATGCTACGCCCTTACGCCACCTTGAAATGAGGGCCTGTATGCCTGCACGGTACCATTCCACTGGTCGATGTCGGAGCCAACGTCGTACTGCATCAATAACTTCTTCATCATCCGCGTAGTGCCTCCCACGGATTGCGTCCTTCATTGGGCCAAACATATGGAAATCCGACGGTGCGAGATCGGGGCTGTAGGGTGCATGAGGAAGAACAGTCCACTGAAGTTTTGTGAGCTCGAAGACTTGTGTGAGGTCTTGCGTTGTCATGAAGAAGGAGAAGTTCGTTCAGATTTTTGTGAACAATTGTGACAGCACTACCAACAGAGATGTCAAGTTGAGCACTGAGTTGTTTGATGGTGATCCGTCGATCATCTCGAACGAGTGTGTTCGCACGCTCCGCCATTGCAGGAGTCACAGCTGTGCACGGCCGGCCCGCACGCGGGAGACCAGACAGTCTTGCTTGACCTTGCGGCGATGATGACACACTCTTTGCCCAACGACTCACCGTGCTTTTGTCCACTGCCAGATCACCGTAGACATTCTGCAAGCGCCTACGAATATCTGAGATGCCCTGGTTTTCCGCCAAAAGAAACTCGATCACTGCCCGTTGTTTGCAACGCACATCCGTTACAGACGCCATTTTAACAGCTTCGTACAGCGCTGCCACCTTTCGGAAGTCAATGAAACTATACGAGACGAAGCGGGAATGTTTGAAAATATTCCACAAGAAATTTCCGGTTTTTTCAACCAAAACTGGCCGAGAAAAAAAATGTGTTGCATTACTTATTGAACTGCCCTCGTACACTACAGGTAATTTTATTATTATTATTAGTATTATTATTTACTCTAATCTTACCGCTATGAGGCTCTGAGCTACGTAATCTACGAGGAAACTACATGCTACCTGCAGCGTTACATGTGTGCCAGTGCTACTGTAAACCAACTAGTTGTTGGCCAGGCCCACTGAGCTAATCCCAGTGGGCATGCCCCTGGCACTGGGCTGGCCCTTAACTTGGTGTCGCTGCAGTCTGTTCTACGGTATTATCCTATCTTCTACATCTACTCTAATTACATAAGTCATAATCGGTGTGCGTTCTAGTCCGGTGTTTATGTACCCCCCTCCCTCCTAGTCCAGGGCAAGGCGGATTCCAGCCCTGAAGCGGCTGGCCAGTCCCTACCCGGCGGTACAGGAAGGGTGCACGAAGTCTAAGTCGGTGAAAGTTTTTTTGCCTTTAATGATGATTGTCCCTTAAAAAGTTCTTAAGTACCTTTTTTGATATCTCATCTGTGAGTTTGTTTAGGGTGTCAAAAGTGTTGTCATGCCTTAATAAGTGGTACGTGTCATTATTTGGTAGCTGTTGTCTTAGCTCATGGGCTACATCATCGAAGAGGTGGCACTCATACACCACATGTTCTGGGGTGCCTTGCACTGCACCACAGTCACACGCTGGTGTAGCCTGCTTCCCAAACCTACATAGGTATGTTGGATATGGTCCATGCCCAGTAAGAAAGTGCAGCATTCCTCTCGTAGGCGTGAAAAATGTAAGTTTATTCTTTCCTCTATATCCGGTAGCAGCTCATAGGTTCTGCGTCCTGTATCCTCGTTATTCCATTGTTCTTGCCACAGTTCTATCCCTCTCTTTTTGATGGCATACTTGTCCCCTGCGTAAACCCCAAGTATCTCCCTAATTTTGTCCCTGTTCTCCTTTTTTGCCCAGTACCAGGCAGCCTGTTCACGAATTTTTATGTCCAATGGACAGATTCCCATTAGCACTAACAGCGCTCCCCCAGGTGTTGTCCTATAGGCCCCTGCTGAACGTAGAAGTATATTCCGCTGCACTCTTCTTACGACCATGGCAGGCATGACCCTCGTGAGTCTGTGTGCCCAGACTCCTGATCCGTATCCTACTATTGAGGTCAAGATGCTATTGTGGTATAACTTGATTAAATTGGGTGGAAGGTGAAACCGCTTATGACCAATTCCGATGAGATTGTTTAATAGAACCAAAGATTTCTGAGATACGGTATCAATGTGTGATGCAAAGTTCCACCTCTCATCGATGATTACAGCCAGGTATCGGGCCTCGCGGCGCCGAAGAACTGGCGTGCCATTAATTCTTACGGTGGTTTGAACTGGAAAATAGAACAAGACAAGGTATACTCCTTTCACCACTGCCGTTTACTGTAGCTACGAAATGTTCCTTTGCTTCGCCCCGCGGACGAAGTGACACACATGTTTACAGCCCGAATGTACAGGGTGTTCGGAAATTCCTTTCACAGGCTTCTAAGAATTATAGAGGGGAGTGAGTATATAATGCGGGGTGTTCAAAAAAGGTCCGCAGTGACGTATGATTGTTAGCCGCGCGAGCCGTATGATTGTTCGCCTGCCTGGGTTACTTCCCTCCAAGTGGACTCTCACAACATTCCACTGTTTCATTTATCTCGGCCAGGGTCAGTAGTATCGGTGTGTGTCGTTGCGGGTTGACGTGAACATTCAAGTTAAGTTCCTTTGTTCGTCTGTGTCGTTTTCGTCACTGTTAAAATGCTAAACGTTGAAGAACATGTGTTTTTAATTGAATAAGTGTTCAAAGCTGGCGGTAAATACACAGTTTCAATTCGTCAAACATTTAATTCCGTTTTCCAGGAGACAACGCTCACACATCGCGATACTGTGCAAGATATGACTAACAAATTTCGAAGTACGGGTTCAGTGACAGATGCACCGAGAAGTGGTCGTCCTAGCGTTTTGTCTGAGGATAAACTACTCGATATTTCCCATAAAATATCCACGAGTCCGACCAATTCTGTAAGAAGTCGGTAAAGCAGATGCCAGCCTGAGATTCATTGGAAGAATCCTAAGGAAATGCAATCCGAAAACAAAGGAAGTAGGTTACAGTACGCTTGTTCGCCCACTGCTTGAATACTGCTCAGCAGTGTGGGATCCGTACCAGATAGGGTTGATAGAAGATATAGACAAGATCCAACGGAGAGCAGCGCGCTTCGCTACAGGATCATTTAGTAATCGCGAAAGCGTTAAGGAGATGATAGATAAACTCCAGTGGAAGACTCTGCAGGAGAGACGCTCAGTAGCTCGGTACGGGCTTTTGTTAAAGTTTCGAGAACATACCTTCACCGAAGAGTCAAGCAGTATATTGCTCCCTTCTACCTATATCTCGCGAAGAGACCATGAGGATAAAATCAGAGAGATTAGAGCCCACACAGAGGCATACCGACAATCCTTCTTTCCACGAACAATAAGAGACTGGAATAGAAGGGAGAACCGATAGAGGTACTCAAGGTACCCTCCGCCACACACTGTCAGGTGGCTTGCGGAGTATGGATGTAGATGTAGATGTAGAAGACTGGCCCAGAAAATTGATGTTAGCTGGCCGGGGTGGCCGAGCGGTTCTAGACACAACGCTCTGGAACCGCGCGACTGCTACGGTCGCAGGTTCGAATCCTGCCTCGGGAATGAATGTGCGTGATGTCCTTAGATTAGTTAGGTTTAATTAGTTCTAAGTTCTAGGCGACTGATGACCTCAGAAGTTAAGTCGCATAGTGCTCAGAGCCATTTGAACCAAGCCAATTGAAAACTGCAATATCCACTATCACTACTTCTGTTACAGAAGAAATGTTACAGCTTGTGTTTGGAAACATGATTAGACAAATTGAATTGTGTGTTCAACAACAGGGGGGAGGGGGGGGGGGGAACGCTTTCAACATTTAATGTGAAAAATTTGTAAGTGAAAATGAATATTCAATAAATTATTAACTTGTATTTCCCTGAGTTTCATTTCGGTATATTCACTGCGGCATGCGGCACGCGCAGCTAACAATCATGCGGCGCTGCGGAGAGACTTTTTGAACAGCCCGTAGTTTGAATAGGAACCCAAATCCGGAAACGGGGCCATTTCGAAGCATTTTTGCTAGGTAGATTTGCAACGGTGGTGGTGGTGGGAGGGGAGGGGGGGTGCTCAGGTCGGATTGGCTGATATCGTTTGACGTCTGTCCTACCTCTCTCATCTGCGCGGACCCTCATTCATGTATCTGTGAGTGTTAGAGGAACACGGTTGGGTACACGTTTGCAGAATACACCTTGTAAGTAGGCTGTTTATGTTTTCTTATTGGCAACGTTACGTAGCGCTCTGTATGAAAATCACTGGCTGTGCTGTGTGCAGTCTGTGGCTAGTTTGCCTTGTTGTCTGCCATTGTAGTGTTGGGCAGCTGGATGTGAACAGCGCGTAGCGTTGCACAGTTGGAGGTGAGCCGCCAGCAGTGGTGGATGTGGGGAGAGAGATGGCGGAGTTTTGAAATTTGTAATACTGGATATCATGAACTGCTATATACATTATGACTTTTCAACACTAGTAAGGTAATTACATTGTTTGTTCTCTATCAAAATCTTTCATTTGCTAACTATGCCTATTAGTAGTTAGTGCCTTCCGTAGTTTGAATCTTTTATTTAGCTGGCAGTAGTGGCGCTAGCTGTATTGCAGTAGTTCGACTAACCAAGATTTTTGTGAGGTAAGTGATTTGTGAAACGTATAGGTTCATGTTAGTCAGGGCCATTCTTTTGTAGGGATTTTTGAAAGTCAGATTGCGTTGCGCTAAAAATATTGTGTGTCAGTTTAAGCACAGTCGTGTATAATTTTTCAAAGGGGACGTTTCATATGGCGACCCTGCCAGGATTCGAACCTGGAATCTTCAAACCCTGTCCTTTCCTCCTGTGTTATTCTGCTATGTGTTTGTGTACTCTTGTGTATTTATGTTTTTCCTGTCTTTATGTGTTTAGCTGATATGAGTTATGTTGTGTAATTTTTCTTATAATTGTTATTTTCTTTGTAAAGATGCTTAGACATTATTTATTCTGTTTTGTTTTAATGCTCATGTGTAAAGTTGATGTTTCGAAAGTTATTCTGATCTTTTATGTATGTACTCATGTCATAATTCCTGTAACACTGATGTATATGTTATTTCTATTCTTTTGTAAAGCCTGTACTACAAATGTTATCTGTATTATTATGTTTTTAATGATGTTTTCTGTATCTTTGTAATTGTATTCCCATGTTATAAAATTGTAATTGTCACCAGTTCATCATATTATTAACGTGTAAGTTCCATTTCACTGCACACGTTTCTGTTGGTCATAGTATATGGACAATATGTGAGAAGTAGGGACTGTTAGTGTTTGCACGTGTGTTAATAATTCAGCAAGGGACTGGATAACAGCATTTCTGGTTCTAAGGACAATTCTAAAAAAACTTTGTGAGTGCAGAAGTGGTGGTTCATGGACTTGCTATATTGTCCACAAGACTTCTCTATGGTGATTGTGCACCTACACAGTCGCAACAGTCGCAACAGATCTCTACAAGGACTACAGTGGGTCTGCAGCTTTGATGACCCACCAATACCATTATTTCTACAAGGACTACAGTGGGTCTACACCCTTGCTGACTCACCAATACCACAATCTCTACCAGGACTACAGTGGGTCTGCACCTCTGGTGGCCCACCAGTACCGTAATCTCTACCCGGACTACAGTGGGTCTGCTCTGTGATGACCTACCTACCAATATTCTTGAACTTGGACTGACTCTGCTGTGGGTTTGCTCTGTTGTGGCCCATTACCTGTCTGCATGTCAAGAGTCAGCACTGTCTTTCTGTTGGAAGGACAACACTACTTCTTTAAGACTGCATGGAAATGAAAAACACTGCAATTTTACTGTGACGAATGACCAGGACTGTCTTTATGGACTGTGAATTTTAGCTTTTGACCAACATTGTATCAATAAGTGTGCGCATTTGATATCTTTGTTATTGTAATTATGAAAAATTTTATCAAATCATTATTGGACACTGTCCAAAACAATTTGTAAAATTTTTTGTGGGGAGCATGGGGGCTATGTAAGTAGGCTGTTTATGTTTTCTTATTGGCAACGTTACGTAGCGCTCTGTATGAAAATCACTGTCTGTGCTGTGTGCAGTCTGTGGCTAGTTTGCATTGTTGTCTGCCATTGTAGTGCTGGGCAGCTGGATGTGAACAGCGCGTAGCGTTGCGCAGTTGGAGGTGAGCCACCAGCAGTGGTGGATGTGGGGAGAGAGATAGCGGAGTTTTGAAATTTGTAATACTGGATATCATGAACTGCTATATACATTATGACTTTTCAACACTAGTAAGGTAAATACATTGTTTGTTCTCTATCAAAATCTTTCAGTTGCTTACTATGCCTATTAGTAGTTAGTGCCTTCCGTAGTTTGAATCTTTTATTTAGCTGGCAGTAGTGGCGCTAGCTGTATTGCAGTAGTTCGAGTAACCAAGATTTTTGTGAGGTAAGTGATTTGTGAAAGGTATAGGTTAATGTTAGTCAGGGCCATTCTTTTGTAGGGGTTTTTGAAAATCAGATTGCGTTGCGCTAAAAATATTGTGTGTCAGTTTAAGCACAGTCGTGTATAATTTTTCAAAGGGGACGTTTCAACCTACATGGTCGTTCTGAATCGCGAAGCTCACGGTGATGGACGATCTGCATGTCGCCTTAATCAAGACCGTTATGCTCGAAGTCCGACTCCATCGCTTACGTTTTTCACCACAATTACGCAATGGCTTCGAAAAAGGGGTACCTTCACCGCCAGCGGGCGTGACCGTGGTGCTCCAAGGAGACGCCGCACACTTGAAATGGAGGAGGCCGTGCTACATCATGTTGAAGATGACCCACCAACGAATACACGAGCAGTTGCGAATAGAGTGGATGTCGCTCCGAGCACCGTCTGGTACGATGTGGATGGAAATGCAGTGTGGCTAGGGCCTCCCGTCGGGTAGACCGTTCGCCTGGTGCAAGACTGTCAAGTTGACGCTACTTCGGCGACTTGCGTGTCTATGGGAATGAAACGATGATGATAAGGACAGCACAATACCCAGCCCCTGAGCGGAGAAAATCTCCGACCCAGCCGGCTGATGTGGCCGTGCGGTTCCAGGCGCTTCAGTTTGGAACCGCGTGACCGCTACGGTCGCAGGTTCGAATCCTGCCTCGGGCATGGATGTGTGTGATGCCCTTAGGTTAGTTAGGTTTAAGCAGTTCTAAGTTCTAGGGGACTGATGACCACAGATGTTAAGTCCCATAGTGCTCAGAGCCATTTGAACCTTTTTTTCTCCGACCCAGCCGGGAATCGAACCCGGACCGTTAGGTATGACAGCCCATCGCACTGACCACTCAGCTACCAGGGGCGGACACGATGTGGATGACCAACAACTACATCCATACACTCACAGAAACGTGAATGGGGCTCGAACCAGGTGAGAGAGGTAGGATAGATGTCAAATGACATCACTCGATCCGACGTAAGCACTCCCCAACATCAGTACCCTGTTGCAAACCTACGAAGAAAACATGTTTTTGAAAGGCTGTAGCACGCAACGGTAGTTCGCCGGACATGAGTTCCTGTTCAAAATATTATGTAGTCACTCCCCTGTTACAAGCCCAAGGAGTTTGTAACCGGACTTTCCGAAGACCCTTGTAACACTCCAAATACAGAGCCCATAATAGCCACCCGTTTGTTGCAAAAGAAATAGCAAAATTAGTCATCTTGACTGTGACGACACCTACTGACAACAAAATTTACACTCTACTCAGTTTGATTAACAGGAATGTTGTATAAATACTAATGCTTATCATAAAGACAGGACTGAATGAAAGAATACCATATGATACAAAACAGAAACTTTAAAGAAAGAATTCAAAAATTATTATTTACTAAGTTTAAAGCCCAGACCATAAATCGACGAAAGATAACATTTATCCTAGGAGAGAGTTGTAGCCGCATCGAGCTGTAAATTCGCTGTGACTACAATGTAACTCGGCAATGGAGATGTTAACTTCACTTATCTCTTGTGTTCTGCAACAGTAGTATGCAAGTTAAGCGCTACTATATTGTTTTAAAACTGATTTGAAGTTTAAAGTTTTACGATATTGACTGAAAGTATCAGTCAGAAGTCGGACTAAAGTAGGATCATCTTTACCGTCAGACAAACAACGGGATTTTGATGTACGTGACAGAAAAGTGAATCGTGTGATTACGAATTTGTGATGGGACTTAGCCTTCGTGATGCTTAATAGTCGCGAACATCAAGGGACACAGAAAGAGGCTGATCGCCGACATAAACTCGATTACTAGACTTGTGCAGGCTACAAAAAAACGCAATCACAAAGATATTACGATTTCGCCGTGTTGTCAGAAGTTATCGTCAAAGTCAGGATTACTGAGGTTAACGGACATAATTCCCTAAATGACATATCGGTGTGTGTGCTCAGCGTAGGGACAGACAATAATTACGAAGCACAATAAACCTTAATTCAACTTTAATTCGCCGTGTCACCTACATCATTTAATGGACATTTAAAGAGTGTTTGTGAAATTGACTGAATCTTCGGATAACATAAAAGTGCCAAGTGAATTAGTGATAGTTTAAACGTGAACAGCAATAATTTTACACCAAATTTACGACGCATTCTGAACATTGCTCAAGAGCATGTTATCTCTGGAGATACGTAGTGCAGTTGTTGAATACGCGACGTAGCGACGCCTTGACGACGGGATAATGATTAACAACTTAATATCCTCGCAAAATTCATAATGTGGCCTCGGCTTGGGTGATCGAATGATGATTAAAGACAATATTTTCTAACGTTTGAATAACCATTCTCAAACCGGGAATCAGAAATATAGGCAGCAAGTTCGCGTAAACTGAAGGGTCTGCCGTGAACACGCAAGGGACTTTTGGTTATTTCAGGTCAATGGAGGCATCGTGTTATCGAGTTGTGCAGTCGCTACATTTATAAGTGAAGACGGTCGACAGACAACGTACACAACTGCTTTCATTACAAGCAAGGGCGGCGCACACACTCCGGCGTGCTGCTCAATCAAGCTATTGATACCAGTTTCGAGATACAGTATCTGAAAATAACCAAACCACGTGAGGAGTTTGCTTTCTTTTGTGATAGTTACAGATTGGCGTTGTCGTGATCGACGGACGCCGTTCCACGTCATCTCGACTGGGACAGCCATCACCATCGAGCCGAGAGAGAACAGCGCCACACCCTCTATACACTTTTTTGCTTTTCTGCGTTTGCCATTTTCCACTCTAAGGAAGATATGTTTTAAATCATCCCATTATATAGAGTCGCGGTTTTTTTTCAGCAGTTATCAGTGAAATTGGTTGTGAAGTAACGGGGTGTCCTTTTGCGAATGGGTAGGGGGAGGGGGGCAGTTCTGCCGTATACCAAGACAAAGTGGTGTCCTGTTAACTGCTCCCAGTGAAATTTTCTCCCAAAAAAGACTGCGGACAGATCGATTGCCACAAATGCCCGAAATCTACAACTTGCCCGGCAGGCAGTAAAAACGAGGACTCTTTGTAGTGTACCGATAAAGAGGACTGCAGATGCTGCGACAAGAACTATAATACCAAGATTGCTATAAACTCTCCTAACGAAGCAACCCAACTGTCTGCAACTCAGCCAATTAATACGCTGGATGTGCAACATTGCACCACTTCTCTCAGCTTACCAATGATTTAGACAAATTTTCTAATTGTGTGATAAATGGCAGTTAGCTCCAAATGTAAGTTAATGCAGATGAGTGGGAAAAACAAACCCATAATAGTCGAGAACAGCATTAATAGTAAGCTGCTTGACACAGTCACGTGGATTAAATATCTAGGTAAAACGTTGCAAAGCAATAAGAAATGGAATATTCGTGTAAGAACTGTAGTAAGGGAGACGAACGGTCGACTTCGATTTATTGGGAGAATTTTGGAAAAGTGAGGTTAATCTGCAAAGGTGGCCGCATATAGGACACTACTGAGAGCCACTGCTGAGTACTGTTCGAGTGTTTCGGATCCGCGTCAGGTCGATTTAAAGGTAGACGTCGAAGCAGCTCAGGGACGGGCTCCTAGATTCGTTACCGGTAGTTCGAAAAACGTGCAAGGCGACGATCTTTCGAGGAGCATATTGACAAAATTTAGAGAACCAGAGCATGCGGAGGCCAAAAGATATTCGTTTTCCCCTCGCTGCATTTGCGAGTGGAACAGGATAGGAGATGACTACTAGTAGTACAGTGTACCCTCCGCCATGCATCATACGGTGGCTTGCGGAGTGTGTATATGGATGTAGACTTTTCATTTTCCATTTGCCTGACTCACACTTTCAGGCGTCGTTCTTTGTTACCCAGAAATATATCTCAAAACGTCAGTTAAACGTCTTGGCCAAGTAGTCCATAAACTCTTTAATTTGAACGAATTTACTGAGTTTATGAGGCACATTTACATGTCCTGTTAAGTATTACGTAAACATAGTCCCAGTAGCAAAATGGTTCAAATGGCTCTGAGCACTATGGGACTTAACTTCTGAGGCCATCAGTCCCCTAGAACTTAGAACTACTTAAACCTAACTAACCTAAGGACATCACACACATCCATGCCCGAGGCAGGATTCGAACCTGCGACCGTAGCGGTCGTGCGGTTCCAGACTGTAGCGCCTATAACCGCTCGGGCACCCCGGCCGGCAGTCCCAGTAGCATGTGAAGCAAACCGCTCGTTGTGATTCATTGGAAGAATACTAAGAAACTATGGACGATTTGCAAATGACATTGCGTACATAACTCTTGACGGGCTACAGTTGAAAAATACTGAATTATATGGGAGTCATTTACGAATGAGTGAATCAGAACATTGCAATCGCTGCGCAGCCAAAGACCGTACGCCACCTGGTTGCGTAGCGGACTTACGTGTGCACTACAGCATCACCAACTTTTTTCTTTTTAGTCACCACCCTTGCGACTAGTTTGATGCGGCCTGCCACGAATTGGTCTCCTGGGGTAGCCTCTTCATCTCTCAGTAGCACTTGCAACGTACATCCTCAATTATTAGCTGCTTGTGTTCCAGCCTCTGTCCTCCTGTACAGTTTTTACCCTCTAGTATCCATTAGTACAGTGCTTCCCAACCTCCCTTAGACCACTACTCCTGAGTGCAACCCCCCCCCCCCCCCGCCCCACCGCTAATTCCCTCGTCATCATCAATTTTAATGGCTAACAAGTGTTTAGAATTTTCTTTGAACTCTTTTATTTTTAAAATGGTGAAAGATGAGTGGTATTTAGTATTTGTGGGTGTTTTATTAACACACGAACTGAAGAGCCAATGAACAATTGGTACTGCTTATGTCTAACAACTTTTACTTGTACCTGAGTTGTTCGAAGTCAGCACACATAAATCATGCCCCTAATCAGTTCCTTCTTTTTATTTCCATTGCTATCATGGTCAAGAATCAACTTAAGTATTTATAAATTTTGAATGCCACATTTACTAAGTGTCATGCTTGCGTAGTGCAATTGCGTGCGTGTGTGTGTGTGTGTGTGTGTGTGTGTGTGTTAGAATGAATCATGAAACAATTCACAGTGCATTGTGAGGGCTACCTACCAATCGTCCTAATCGTCCTCAGACAAGAAAGCTACTCCACGGTGAGGGTAGACAATTGTTAGAAAACATACTTCCACTGCACTATACCTCTCCTCAGTGCTACTCGCTTCAACTGCACAATAAGCGCCATTTAAAATCAGTCAAGCTAAAATGTGTGTAGTACACTTACTGTGGTGAAGTTTCTTGAGGTGGAATGTTACCCTGAACCAGAAAACTAATTAACAACAGGACATGCCATTGAGATCTAATATATAAATTAGCGTGCATAACCTTAATGGATAATGCGAAGGGTTTAAGGCCCTAGCTATAGATCCTATAGTGGAGGTTTGCGCAGAGAAAATATTTAATTGAATTAAAGGCACTGAACACAAACTGTCTTTGATTAAATCAGTAAAATAGCAACCATCAGGCGAGATTGATTAAAACTACAGAGATATTAGTAAGAAACACACGTCTGAAAGACCAGACACCAAGCAGAATACACAGATGTGATAAATATTATATAAATTGAAGGTGGAGAGGGGAAAAAGGAAAGAAACTAATTAAGTTAGCAGAATCAGGACTTTATGCAGAGTCAGTGGCATCAAACGAAAATGAGTAACAGGTCAGGATTCGAACCCAGGATCTCCTGATTATTAGGCAGTACAGTTAAACATAGCGCCAGCCACAAACAGTGTTTATTTCAGTTTCGTGGACTATCTCAGCCGAAAGAACGCACATCAAACTTTCCTATAATTAAGGCACCGCAGTGGGCTGTGAATCCACCAACTTCAGTGTGAATACACAACCACATTCGACCTCCTGTGGGAATCTCAAAGTAGCGACCATGGAGGACATGGAAGGGAACTGCATGCAGGTGGGCCTAGGTGGGAGTGGGGTTGGCTGAGGGCCATTCTGAGATAGTCTGCATAGTGGATAACGCAGCGGCTTAGTAAATGTGAGGTCCTAAGTTCGAATCCAGGTCCAGCACACATTTTCACCCTGTGCCGCTGACGCCACATAAACTCGTGATGCAGCTGACATCATGAGTTTCCTCCCTTTCCTTTTCTTTCATCCGCACCCCACCCCACCCAGTTCACCTGCAATCTATAACAGTTGTAAAAATGCCGTTTATTTCTACAATGCGATCCCTAGAGCTAGCTGAAAACACGGGAAACCACAAAATATTAACATATATCACTAATGAATTTACTTGCAGCCATGTTTTAAAATACCTGGAAATTAGTTCCTGCTAAAATGAAACTGTATATATAGTCATCAGATGTCTGGACTAATTAAATTACTTGTCTGTGAAGACAAGATCTAGTGTGACAATTACAGTAAGGCATTGAAAAAAGCCTATGGGTCATCAACCACTCATGCTCATACATCCATACCCCGAAAGCCACCTCACGGTGTGTGTCGGAGGGTACTTTGAGTACCTCTGTCGTTTCTCCCTTCTATTCCAGTCTCGTATTGTTCGTGGAAAGAAATTAAGGACAGTGCTGATACATAGTGAAACAAAGCTCTGGTGTGCGGTTTTTGGGTTTAAATCACCTCGGGATATGACCATGCGGTGCATTTGACCTGCGGTTGTCTCACGGTGACGCTGGAAGTAGTCCACATACGCAGAGGAGTGTTGGTGCATGTCAGAGTACGGCGCAGCGAGTAAGTCTGCAGACGTTTTCACACCTGCTAATGGTGATTGTGTGTTGAAAATGGCTCGAAGAACAGGTCGTAGCAAGGGCCCTCCATGTGCCACAAAGTGTGATCTCAAGATTATGTCAACGATTCCACCAGACAGGAAACGTGTCCAGACGCTACAGTACGGGACGTCCACAGTGTACAACACCACAAGAAGGCCGATATCTCACCATCAGCGTCCGGAGACGGCCACGGAGTACTACAGGTAGCCTTGCTTGGGACCTTACCGCAGCCACTGGAACAGTTGTCTGCAGACATACAGTCTACAGACGACCGACCCCTGGTCACAGGAGTGCCCGTAAAGCCTCGTGTCAAGAACACAGTACATGGTCATTGGAACAGTGGTACTAGGTTATGTTCACGGACGAGTCCAGGTGTAGTCTGAACAGTGATTCTCGCCGGGTTTTCATCTGGCGTGAACCAGAAACCAGATACCAACCTCTTACTGTCCTTCAAAGGGACTTGTATGGAGGTCGTGGTTTGATGGTGTGGGGTGGGATTATGACTGGTGCACGTACACCCCTGCAAGTCTCTGACAGAGGAACTGTAACAGGTCAGGTGCATCGGGACGTCATTTTGCACCAGTATGTTCACCTTTTCAGGGATGTTGTGGGTCCCACCTTCCTCCTCATGGATGATAACGCACGGCTCCACCGAGCTGTCATCGTGGAGGAGTACCTTGAAACAGAAGATACCAGGCGAATGGAGATGCCTGCTTATTCTCCAGACTTAAACCCCATCGAGCACGTCTGGGATCCTCTCGGTCGACGTATCGCTGCACGTCTTCAAAGCACTAGGACACTTCAGAAGCTCCGACAGGCACTGGTGCAAGTAGGGGAGGCTATACCCCAGCAGCTGCTCGACCTGATCCAGTGTATGGCAACCCGCTGTGCGGCCTGTGTACGTGTACATGGTGATCATATCCCATATTGATGTCGGGGTACATGCGCAGAAAGCAGTGGCGTTTTGAAGCACATGTGTTTCGGGACGGTTTTCTCAACTTATCACCAATACGGTGGACTTACAGATCTGTGTCGTATGTGATCCCTATGTGCCTATGCTATTAGCGCTAGTTTTATGTCACATTCTGCAATTATCCTTAATTTATGAGCATGAGCCTAGAATTCTTAAGGATAAATCCTTGTTAAATCTTCAGTCCACTGACAGTGTCTGACACATCAAAATAAACAGAATGAAACAACAATATACATGACAATAAACACTGAAACAGGCATTGATATCGATATAAATGTTTACAAAATGTGTAAAACGATGAATGAGCCTGATCTTTTGGGTTGTATTATTTTTGGAACGTCACACATGCATTTTTGTTCACTTTGTCACATGAGTGTAGTGGGGGTTTCCTGAGACACAGTCTACATTGGGATGGCGTGCAGTTTAGTTCGATGCATTTCCATATGGTTGTCGTTTGCAGTATGGGTATGTCACATCCGCTGGATACAGTAAATACTTAGGACAACAGTTGGCCACATTCCAGTTTTCCTAGGTATTGTCCAGAGATGGGTGAGAGTGACGCTAGGTGTGAGGTCACCTTGCTCGATGACAACGTAGCCAGCCTTCTCCCATCGCGATAGTCCCCTTAAATTAAAGAAAGAATTTACAATTTTTCTATTAAACTGTGACTATAAAAAAGCGATACATGAAGTATCGATGTTTTCAAACTGTATTAAATGTATCGACGTCTTTGACAATCTGTTAAAAGTAAATAAAGAGTTACATATTGCTTAAAGGAAGCATAATAATGAATGGTTTTCATGATTATTATGAATGTAATATTCATAGATTAAATGAAAATGTGTAATACTTTTGACACAGCAAATGGGAATGTCGGGTGGTCCACTTTACATTTTCAACTCACAGTTGTGTGGGTGACCTAGGCTTTAGGTAACACGGAATGGACCGAACGATATGAAAAAATGACATTTGCAGGCAGGGTAGCCTTCTGTGCGTGTATAGCTGTCATGTCTGATGATGGTGATATTTATTGAATGCCGCATCTGAGCATAATCGTGTGAAAACAGATGTAACATCGGCATTTGTGTCGTATAGTTATCTCCAAAAATTGCTGCTTTTTGAAAGCAAGATGAGAGTTAACATTCCAGAGATGTTCGGGGTCACACGTGGTTCCTCTTCGTCGAAATGCCTTGGCTCAAACTCGTCTAGGGGTTGAACCACACGTGTCGCACTACACACTCGACACTCGTGACCCTTCAGTTAAGTTGTCTGGCTTATAGCAAGTTTGCGAAACACAAAGTTAACTACTGACGGCCTTGGGAGAGCCAGTCCTAACAAAACTCTACCATCTGGTGAGCATGATGTATGAAACAGGCGAAATACCCTCAGACTTCAAGAAGAATATAATAATTCCAATCCCAAAGAAAGCAGGTGTTGACAGATGTGGAAATTACCGAACAATCAGTTTAATAAGCCACAGCTGCAAAATACTAACACGAATTCTTTACAGACGAATGGAAAAACTAGTAGAAGCCGACGTCGGGGAAGATCAGTTTGGATTCCGTAGAAATACTGGAACACGTGAGGCAATACTGACCTTACGACTTATCTTAGAAGAAAGATTAAGGAAAGGCAAACCTACGTTTCTAGCATTTGTAGACTTAGAGAAAGCTTTTGAGAATGTTGACTGGAATACTCTCTTTCAAATTCTAAAGGTGGCAGGGGTAAAATACAGGGAGCGAAAGGCTATTTACAATTTGTACAGAAACCAGATGGCAGTTATAAGAGTCGAGGGACATGAAAGGGAAGCAGTGGTTTGGAAGGGAGTGAGACAGGGTTGTAGCCTTTCCCCGATGTTATTCAATCTGTATATTGAGCAAGCAGTAAAGGAAACAAAAGAAAAATTCGGGGTAGGTATCGGGAACTAAACTATCGACCCATAAATGACGTAGGCCACACAGTTGTGATTTAGTTAGAATAATGCTTATTCAGAAAGCAAACTAATAGCGAAAGTGGTCGTATTTAGAGTTACTGTTACACTGGAGCGCATATCCATTTGACACTGTTCGATCATTCACAATCACATCGCGAAATACAAGTTATCTACGCGAAAAGTTACGAGTTCACACCAGGTGTGCGGCTGCTCGTCGCCCAGAGACTAAGTCCCTCGATACCACACAACGCGGACTTTTCTAAGTCGTCTCACTTCCTAGCTGCCTAAAGACCGACTGTCCGCTTTTGCATTTCAATCCGAACTGTACACTTTGGTGTCTCCAGCCGAACTGTCCGCTTTCGCGTCTGCACCAGCACTGTCCCTCTGCCCGTCTCTGGCCGCATTTCCCGCGCTTCGAATATCCTCGCTCAACTGACAAGGGCAGTTCCCTTTGCTGAAGCCCTCCTTCTCATTGGCTACAGCTTATTCTACATACGTGTCTTTGACAATCTCTCAAACCTATTTAACATATTTAAATAATGAAAGCTTGATCACTTTCGCATTCTAAATAAAGTAACAATAATATCCATTACATAATAAAAGTTAAATTCTTTTACATAAAACCAATACAGTTTCCTTCTTAGCTTTGAATATCACGGCCAGTATCCTTGCACCAATGTGCTTTCTGATAAATAAAGAACAAAAGTAACTATTATGCACTAAACTTTACAACAAATATTCTATTGCCTAATGATTCAATAACGTGTCATGGTGTCATCGTTCAGTGCGTTTTGTGTGGAGGGAATAATGATCTGATGCTTAGCTGAAAATACTGATAATTTAAATTTACTACATCTTTTAAACAAATGAAGTTACAGAGTTGACATTTATAACATTTGTCATTTTAACGATGCGCTTCTATATGAAATGTCGATCGTTAAGATGGACTAAAGCGTTCAGATTTTAGCACTGAGGTCTTTGTTACTAAACTTGTTAATTTCACTTTAACAGTAAATCGAAAATTGTTATAGATACGATCAATATTCAAGTTTTATTGGGATCACTATGAAAATTTATGATGGATGGTAGATTAAAATAACTGTGGCTTAATTCCCTGAATTACTACAAAATTAAATAGTTTTCATAAATGTTTCCCTTTATGACCGATCTTAGGTCCGCCATAATTAACATTGCTTCGTCTCCTTGGCCACAAAGGACTTCTACTGGGGTTCCCTATGACATAGATCCTCGTCTGTCTCACTCACACACTACATCACTTAGGCCTCAACAGACAACAGACGCCTGTGAGTTTCCCCATCTGCTGATGAATCTGCGCGCTTTGTGGCACACGGTCCTCGAGAACAGGGTTCGTTTCACAATTCCTGAAGGCTGACTCTTTCGGCCATGTATTTAAATGAGAGCGCAATGCTCGATATCTCAGAAAGACTATGCAACATTAACCTAAGATGTAATTTGGAGTCGACGCAACTTCAAGGAAAATGGCTATCGCAAGCAGCATGATAGTAATAAATTACCTGCATCTTCGTGGAGACGTGAAGAGCCTAGCCAATTATCATTCTGCAATCCGCAATTACAGCAGAATAACAGCTATGATAAGAAACGGAAGAGTTTTTGTTAAATCTAAGTGAATAATGTAACTATTTATTAGAGTCAGTTATTTAAAAGTATCCGTTAAATTCATTATCCCAAAGTCACAAACTCAATTCTAATTTTCTTATCACTGTATGTAAATAATTGTTAATAGGTCCAAACGATCAAAATATTTTCATAACAACAACAATGAAAGATTGTCGTAAGTGCATTCCGCTGGAAAACACAGCTTTAACTTTATTTGAGTGCATATTAAACTGAATAACCCCACTGCTAATTCACTTAATGCTTCAACTTTTGACTTCATTTTCAGTTATTTAATTTTTGTTAATACCTGAATAAAAAATTTGTAGAGGGTGGTCATTGAGCCATGTCAGAAAAATGGTTCAAATGGCTTTGAGCACTATGGGACTTAACATCTGAGGTCATCAGTTCCCTAGAACTTTGAACTAATTAAACCTAACTAACCTAATGACATCAAACACATCGATGCCCGAGACAGGATTCGAACCTGCGACCGTAGCAGTCGCGCGGTTCCGGACTGAAGCGCCTAGAATCGCTCTTCCACCGCGGCCGGCCGAGCTATGCCAGAATCTCACAGCTTGGATCCATCTTGATTCCATGTAGAAAATAGAAATTAACTGTAATAAAGTACCTTCATTCGGGTAACTATTAAATATGTCAAGAGAAAATAAAGCTAACTTGACTGTTGACAACAAATCTTCATAGAAGTAGTATCTTTTTCAAAATTAGTGTCGTACAATAAGATTATGTCAGTCTGCAAGCCATACGCCACGCTGGTGAGGATAAAACCACAAGGTAGACAGTGAAGTATTTATTCAGTGTAAACCCCTTTGTTGTGTGCCTAAAGTTTTGCAGATCGAGCCCCATTATCCTTATCGCTCTTTGGGCAAATGTCCAAGAAAAAAATTGTAAGTAGGCTGTTTTGCCATTGTAGTGTTGGGCAGCGGCAGCTGAATGTGAACAGCGCGTAGCGTTGCGCAGTTGGAGGTGAGCCGCCAGCAGTGGTGGATGTAGGAAATGAGATGGCGGATTTTTGAGTACAGAATGGATATTATGAACTGCTATATATATTATGACTATTAAGGGATTTTTGATGATCCACCAATACCACAATCTCTACTAGGACTACAGTGGGCCTGTCCACAATTTCTACAAGGACTGCAGTGGGTCTGCATCTCTGGTGGCCCACCAATACCGTAATCTCTACTGGGACTACAGTGGGTCTGCTCTGTGATGACCTACCTACCAATCTTCTTCAAAACGTCGAATGACTCTGCTGTGGGTTTGCTCTGTTGTGGCCCATTACCTGTCAGCATGTCAAGAGTCAGCACTGTCTTTCCGTTGGAAGGAAAACACTACTTCTTCAAGACTGCATGGAAATCCACTACTTCTGTGTGCAATATCTTTTACTAATGAGACTTTGTGAAAAAAACTGTAATTACTATTATGATGAATGATCAGGACTATCTTTATGGACTGTGAGAAAATTTTAGCTTTTGACCAACATTGTATTAATAAGTGTGTGCATTTGATATCTTTCTTATCGTAATTATGAAAAAATTTTTCAAATATGTATTGCCCACTGCCCAAAAAAATTTGTAAAACTTTTGGGGGGAGCGTGGGGGCTATGTAAGTAGGCTGTTTATGTTTTCTTATTGGCAACGTTACGTAGCGCTCTGTATGAAAATCACTGGCTGTGCTGTGTGCAGTCTGTGGCTAGTTTGCATTGTTGTCTGCCATTGTAGTGTTAGGCAGCGGCAGCTGGATGTGAACAGCGCGTAGCGTTGCGCAGTTGGAGGTGAGCCGCCAGCAGTGGTGGATGTGGGAAATGAGATGGCGGATTTTTGAGTACAGAATGGATATTATGAACTGCTATGTATATTATGCTTTTTCAACACTATTAAGGTAAATACATTGTTTGTTCTCTGTTAAAATCTTTCATTTGCTAACTATGCCTATCAGTAGTTAGTGCCTTCCGTAGTTTGAATCTTTTATTTAGCTGGCAGTAGTGGCGCTCGCTGTATTGCAGTAGTTCCAGTAACGAAGATTTTTGTGAGGTAAGTGATTTGTGAAAGGTATAGGTTAATGTTAGTCAGGGCCATTCTTTTGTAGGGATTTTTGAAAGTCAGATAGCGTTGCGCTAAATAATATTGTGTGTCAGGTTAGGCACAGTTGTACAATTGTTCAAAGGGAACGTTTCAAAATAGTGGCCTCGTTAGGTTACACATTATCAATTAAGTAATTAAAAACACAGCTATTCAAATAGCTAAAACAGTTAGTTCTATAGTTAAAAAGAAATACACTCATGTTCAGAAAAAAAGAACACCTTGAACTACTGGGGATAGGACGTTCACATTCACAGGACATGTACATTAGTATGTTCTGCAGAAATGATTAGCATTTCAGTCACCTCGACTCAGCACGTGTCCTGTCGGTTAGTAGGTCTGCCATAGGCCCTGATAACTTGTTCTGTGCGTGATGACATCGAAGCGTATAAGGCGCGAATGGCGTCCTATGGTATACCCATCCACGCTGCATTTACTTGGATCCAAAGTTCATCTGTTGGCACTGGGTCACAGCCCTGCACCCGTCCTTTTACCATACCCCACATATTTTAGATTGGCGGCAAGTCCGATGATCTGGCAGGCTGAGGATATCATTCACGTATGCCATACTGGTCACAGTGCCCTGGACACGCACCAGCTGTGACTTGTCGCTGTACCCTTTACCACTCTCACCATAAAGCCTTGAGTTGGCACTGTATCTCTTGTGGAATGCAGTCACCGTCTGCGTCGAACCAAACTGCAGCCATCATATTCAAACAAACAGAACCTGGATTCGTCCGAAAACACTACCACATGCCATTCCTGCCACCAGTGAAGTCGTTCCCTACACCATTGCCGTCTAGCACGTTTCTGCACATTCCTCCAAGATGGTCGGAGAAGTGGACGACGCGCACGCAACTCATGCCATAATAAATGGAGGCGGACTGACACACCTGTTAATATACGATGTGTTACACTGTTCCACTGTTGCGCCAGAACGAAGGAGAACGCAAATCTGTTCTGCAGTGTCATTCGGATGAGTTGTCGATCTTGTCGGGAGGTTGGTCTGGGTGGTGCGACCTCACCCATCTCGTCGTGTTCTACAATCTTCCGTGAACCATTCTACACACACCCGTTGCACTACTGAAACACTTCGTCCCACATAAGCATCAATTTCTCGAATGGATACATCACGTACTCTCATTCCAATAATGCGCCCTCTTTCAAACTCACTGGTTTGGTGGTAAGGTTCGTGCATATGTTTGCGAGGATCCTGCATGTCTGCTCAAGTCACACTGATCCATTACCTTCCGCTTATAACGACAACAAGAGCTGCAAGTACATTTTATCGGTAGATGGTATTGCGCCGTGGTATCGATGTTGTTCTGAGGAACCCGCTGCCCATTTGGTTCAAATGCTAATCATTTCTGCAGAATATACTAATGTACATGTCTGGTGAATATGAATGTCCTATCTCTACTCGCAAAATTTTTTTTTTTCTTTATTGTAATTTTTATCACCTTACACAAGGCGGGCTGTCAGTAGCTGAGTACGCCGCTCTTCAGCCTTGAGATTTACAATAAGTAATAAATAGAGGGGACACAGAGAATACAATCAAAAATGGTGGGCAAAACAATGTAGACACCAAAAAACAAAAAAAACACGGAGCCGTTCACGCCTGACGAGAAAACATCACTGACACTAGTGGACACGGCTCACAAAACAGGGATGATGGCGATGGTACACGTGAACAGTGGCGGCGTTTCGGCGAACAAACACTAAACACAAACGAAGGCACACACACGAGACACTAATGGCGATGACCTCCGGCGCACGAATGTTCACTGAGCGTGTGCGAGTCCGGGGACCTGCCAAGAGAGGAGGAGGAGGAAGGGGATTGGGAGAGGGAGAGGGGAGAGCAGAGATGCCATGGGCAGGGGAGAGTGGGGGAGGGAGGAAGGGGGAGGGGAAGCCCAGGGGAAGAGGGGTGGAGGACGGGGGACGGGGGAAAAAGGAAAGAGAAGGGAGGGAGGGTGCCTAAAGGAAAGGAAACATGGAGTGGGGGGGAGGATCAAAGTTGATAGGAGGGGTAAATGGAAGGGAGGAGGACATCATCAGGGATGGGGAGCTGGCGGAAGCCACCTTGGGAGAGGGTAAGGAGGGTGGAGAGATGGAGACCGGGTGGGACGTGGGAATACAGGTGCGGCAGTGGGCGGGGGTGAGAGAGGATCGGGGAGATGAGCGGGTGAGGAGGATCGAGTTTACGGGAGGTGTACAGGATCTGTATCCTTTCCAGGAAAAGGAGGAGGTGGGGGAAGGGGATGAGATCGTACAGGATCCGCGTAGGGGAGGGGAGACGGATGCGATAGGCAAGGCGGAGAGCATGGCGTTCAAGGATTTGGAGGAATTTATAAAAGGTGGGGGGGGGGCGGAGATCCAAGCCGGATGGGCATAACAAAGGATAGGACGGATGAGGGATTTATAGGTGTGGAGGATGGTGGACGGGTCCAGACCCCACGTACGGCCAGAGAGGAGCTTGAGGAGACTGAGGCGGGAGCGTGCCTTGGCTTGGATTGTCCGGAGATGGGGAGTCCAGGAGAGGCGATGGCCGAGGGTGACGCCAAGGTACTTAAGGGTGGGAGTGAGGGCGATAAGACGGCCATAGATGGTGAGATAGAAATCAAGGAGGCGGAAGGAAGGGGTAGTTTTGCCTACAATGATCGCCTGGGTTTTGGAGGGATCTCGCTCAAAGTGTTCTATTTCTTTTTTCTGTACATGAGAGTACTTTCCTGATACGAGAACATTAAAAAGTTAGATTACACGTGAATCCTGTACTTTGAAAATTTTTGACGCATCGTTCACACATGGAATGGCGGATTCGGTTACAGACTGTACCATGACAGTACGTTGCTAACCCGCTTGCTAGAGCTGAACAGCGATCAGCTGCCGAGTCATTCGTGACTATCCCAAGAGTTTAGTTTAAACAGGGTGTACTGATGTATACCGAATGTGATGGTAGATATCATCAAGAAGTTCACGCTGTGAGAACATACATTGCAACTGTTAATTTTAAACTTTTTCTGGCGAACTGAATGTTCAAACAAGTTTTAGGCATGCTGCCGGTCGTCGTTTATATCACCGCACGGTATTTCGAATGGGCGCCTGGCAGTCACCTTCAGGGGAGCCACTGAAGACTGACGAAGACTTGCTCCGTTGCGTCATACACAGTGTACTGCGAGTGCTACGCGCATGCGTCTAAATTCAAGTCGACAGACGGACCACCCTTGGCAGCGTCTTAGCCGGTCGAACTGCGGAACTCGGCTGTCCTCTGCGTTACAGCTCGCCGCGGAAAGATGGCGCACTCTCTCGTCTTCGATTAGGACAAATCGTAGAGGTAATGGATTTCCACGCACTGTCCAAATGGTACCCACTATCAGGGTTCATATGATTTTCCGCCAGGCGTATTTCCACGGATTCTTTGATAATGGACTCCCAAACAGATATAGTTGTCTTCAGAATCACAATTCTTTCATACTCCATTGAATGCCCAGTTGAAATACAATGTTCAGTAATAGCGGATTTGCTCGGTTGCAAAAGGTGAATGGAATGATGGTGCATGGTATAGCGTTTTTCCAGAGTGGGTGTAGTCTGTCCTATATAAGCCACACCACACTGAAAAGGTATTTTGTGTGGTGTCACCGCCAGACACCACACTTGCTAGGTGGTAGCTTTAATTCGGCCGCGGTCCATTAGTACATGTCGGACCCGCGTGTCGCCACTGTCAGTAATTGCAGACCGAGCGCCACCACACGGCAGGTCTAGAGAGACGTACTAGCACTCGCCCCAGTTGTACGGACGACTTTGCTAGCGACTACACTGACGAAGCCTTTCTCTCATTTGCCGAGAGATAGTTAGAATAGCCTTCAGCTAAGTCCATGGCTGCGACCTAGCAAGGCGCCATTAACCATTTCTAGAGAGAGTCTCACTTGTATCATCAAGAATGCTGTATACAAATGATGGATTAAAGTTAAGTATTCCAGCAGCTACGTACTTTTCTTTATAGCATTCATTACGTATCCTGTTTCAGATCTAACGCCAGCCGGCGTGTGTAAACGCGTGCCTTTCGTTTACCCGGCACTGTGGACTGGCTGTCTTGTCAGTCCACTACATTTTGCAAATTTCGGCCTTCCGCAATAACAAGTCGTCCTTTATCCACCCCAAACTGTCTACAGTCTTAGATAGCGGACGGAAAATCACTTTCACTAGAATTTACACAGGATTCTTCCTATTTTAAAAGAAATATTGCCCACAAAAAAAAAGAAACGCTCAAGATTATCCCGGCGTGTTCTCCTGTGTATCCACTTCATGGTTCTTGGTTTTAAATGACAGTGCACAGTTAATCTGCTGGATGGAATATCTATTATTTCTGAACGTCTGTAGCTGGGCGAGCTCTTTACGCAAGCCGTATAAGCCTGACACAATATGAGCCCTGTGTACGAGTGCTTTAACCACGCTCTTAATTTGCGTCGGGTAATGACAATTTGGCGCCTGCAAATAAAAGTCACTATGAATGGGCTTACGATAAACTGAACCCCAAAGAGCCATCACAGCGTAGAGAAGAGGTTGGCCGAAAGGGTTGTCTGGCCATCCATTTCACCCCACGCGCCGGTCGATTTGGCCGAGCGGTTCTAGGCGCTTCAGTCCGGAACCACACTGCTGCTACGGTCGTAGGTTCGAATCCTGCCTCGGGCATGGATGTGTGTGATGTCCTTAGGTTAGTTAGGTTTAATTTGTTCTAAGTCTAGGGCACTGATGACCTCAGATATTAAGTCCCGTAGTGCTTAGAGCCATTTGAACCCTCACCCTACGCTTCTCCTATTTTTCTTGTGAAAATACCTACTGGGAGAGTAAGGCTCGTCATGAATTACTATGCTCTGAATAACAAAGTCGTTCTGGAACTGGTTTCTTTGCCCGATCTGCACCATTGTTTTACTTGGTTTGCCAGGCAAGGTATTTCACCATCCTGGATCTCAACCAAGGCTCATGGTCATCTGCTCTTATTATTCCCTCTCGGCTCTCGTACATAATGTGTCTTACCCGTCTCTCTCTACAGCTTAGCCCTATTTTTCTCAGAATTTCGAACATCTTGCAACATTTTACACTGTCAAACGCCTTTACAGGTCGACAAATCCTATGAACGTGGCTTGATTTTTCTTTGGTCTTGCTTCCATTATCAGCCGCAACGTAAGAATTGCCTCTCTGGTGCTTTTACCTTTCCTAAAGCCAAACTGTTCGTCATCTAAGACATCCTCAATTTTTTAAAATTCTTCTGAGTATTATTCTTGTCAGCAACTTGGATGCGTGAGCTGTTAAGCTGATTGTGCGATGATTCTCTCACCTGTCAGCTCTTTCAGTCTTCGGAATTGTGTGAATGATGTTTATCCGAAAGTCAGTTGGTATGTCGCCAGACTCATACATTTTACACACCAATGTGAAGGGTCGTTTTGTTTCCACTTTCCCCAATAATTTTAGAAATTCCGATGGAATGTTATATATTCCTTCTGCCTTCTTTTATTCTAAGTCCCTCAAAGCCCTCTTAAATTCTGATTCCGTATCGCCTATCTTTTCGAAAGCGACTCGTGTTTCTTCTTCTATCACATCAGACAATCTTCCCCCTCATAGAGGCCTTCAGTATACACTTTCCACCTGTCTGCTCTCTCCTCTGCATTTAACAGTGGAATTTCCGCTGCACCCATAATGTTACCACCCTTGAGCAATTATTACAGATTGGAATTTGCACAAATTCAGTTGTTTGACTTTCAGGATGTCCAATGGAGTAGCGGTTCTGTCCCGCTCGCTCGATTCCGTTTTGGATGATACCAAGGTCAAGTTTGTTAACAGTTATTAGACGACGTCGTTATTTCCAGTAAGACTTTCCTCGAACTTCTGGATCACCTCCGTCAGGTGTTGGCAAGGTTGGTGGAAGCGGGCTTCACGGTTAAACTTTCAAAAGTTAACTTAGTATGGTCGAAGATTTCCTTTTTCCGACATTTAGTTTCATTTGACAGGGTTCAAGTGGACCATACCCAAACTATGGCTACTCACAATTTTCGTCCTCTTAGAACTGAAAACAGAGCAGCTCGGTTTGTCAGTATGATAAACTTTTTTCTTAAGTTTGTGCCCAAATTCGCCCGGCTCACAGCTGCTTTGAATTTATAGCGTAGAAAGGAACAAGAGTTCAGCTGGTGAAAAGCCAGTGGGTTGCCTTCGTTGCTCTGAAGAGCACACTCAGTAATGCGCGTATATTAGCCATACCCAATTTATCTTGCAAACTAACGCGTCTAATTCTGGGATAGCAACCGTGTTGTTCCAGGAATGTGAAGGGCAACGACGGCCAACTGCTAATGCATCACGCATTATAACAACTACTGAGGCCAAGTGTTGCACCTATGGGCTTGAGGCCCTTGCTGTTCTCTTTCGTACAGAGAAGTTCAAGTTCTGCACATAAAACCATGAGGTCACCTTGGAAACTGGCAATCAGCTGCTCTCGTAGATCCTAGCTCTTCCCCGTAAAACGGAGCTTATTGTTAGATGGCTGGTGTGCATTTTGGCGCTCAGGTTTCTAAGGGAGTACATAAGGAGCAACGAAAATGTCGTTGCTGACGCGCTGGGCCGGAGGAAGAGAACGGTTTTCCGCGCATAACTGATCAGGAAGCCATTGTTATTTAGTGACTTTGTCCGACAACAAGATTCCGACCTGAAATTGTCCCAGATCAAACATCGTCCTCATTCTGGAGAGGTAGTGTCCGGGTATTAACTTAAAAGGGACAATTTGTGTCTACAGACCATGGATGATGGGCAGTGGAAAACTTTTCACCCCACAATCTTTTTCTAGCTGTATTTAGACACTGCCATCAGTCCTCGTTGAATAGGCATTTAGGTGTTTATAAAACCCTCCACAAAGTTATACAGCATGTGACATGGTCCTCCCCCTACACAGACCTTAGGAAGACGGTTGAACAGTGCCCGTAACTGTAAACAGGCAACACCAAGTTAGGGTTGTACGGGTGGGTTGTTGCAGTCCACCGGTGTCAAACGTCCTACGGAACTACATCAGTCCTCTTAAAAAAAAAGTACCGAGCGGGGTGGCGCAGTGGTTAGACACTGGACTCGCATTCGGGAGGACGACGGTTCAATCCCGCGTCCGGCCATCCTGATTTAGGTTTTCCGTGATTTCCCTAGATCACTCCAGGCAAATGCCGGGATGGTTCCTCTGAAAGGGCACGGCCGACTTCCTTCCCAATCCTTCCCTAATCCGATGAGACCGATGACCACGCTGTCTGGTCTCCTTCCCCAAACCAACCAACCAACCAATCTTAAAAAAAATGGTTCAAATGGCTCTGAGCACTATGGGACTTAACAGCTGTGGTCATCAGTCCCCTAGAACTTAGAACTACTTAAACCTAACTAACCTAAGGACATCACACACATCCATGCCCGAGGCAGGATTCGAACCTGCGACCGTAGCAGTCGCGCGGTTCCGGACTGTGCGCCTAGAACCGCGAGACCACCGCGGCCGGCTCAGTCCTCTTCGCCGGACACAGGGGAGTTATCGTTATATTTTTGTTGTCTACGCCTTTTCGCGTTTTGTGTGGTTGGTATTGAGCTAGGGGTGGTGGGGGGGGGGGGGGTTGTGATTTCTGGGCATAGCACTAGTAAAATAATTTCGCTTTTTGGCCCTCCTGGTACGTTGATAGCGATAATGCTACACCATTCGTCTCTCGGGAATTCCGTCGGATTTGTTCTGGGCATGGCATCCATTATGTAACTACCATCTTCTATTACCCAAACTACCTTTCAAGGACTGGATTAGTAGGAATCTAATGCAAATTTGGTTTCTGAATAATGCAAATTTGGTTTATTAATGTAAATTAACCTTGTTGCAGAGGTACACTGTTTTCGTAAGAAAAGGTTTAATGCCTGAAGTTAGTAAACTGTTCTTCTATTACATTTGGAGCATCATGCAAAATTTGGGTTCTTACTGTGGGTTAACCATTCCTGATGTTGCATGTTTTAATGCAAAGAAATTAATTCTTGTAGGCAGTAAGTACTTATTCTCAAAAAGAGTAAACTCATGAAAATTTGTAGTATATTGGTTTCCTGTGTTGCAGTAATAAATTTGTGACAATATTATTTTAAAGAAACAAACGATGTTGAAGTTGTTACTCAGCCCTTTCATTAGGACCTGTTGATTGTGTCCTCTCATTAATTAACACCCTTGTTAAGATCGTACCAACTTATTATTTCTAAAATGTAAAAATTGCAAGGCTTGAGGCTGATAATGCGTTGCCACGCTAACAATAAATCCCATTTACACACTTCAGTAGCGCTCATGTCGTTACTGTTGTTTCGTGCTGTCAGTTAATTCATTTATCTGTATTGAAGTATCCAAGCAAATTCTGATCTATTTCTGGAACTATCTAAAAATTGGAGAAGACATTTCAGTTAGATATTTAGTGTTTGTTTTATATGTGTTTCACTTTATTGACATGTATGTCTGGAACAAAGTATGTGCAAAAAAAAAAAAAAAAAAAGGTTCAAATTACTCTACGCACTAGGGAACTTAACCTCTGAGGTCATCAGTCCCCTAGACTTAGAACTACTTAAACCTAACTAACCCAATGACATCACACACATCCATGCCAAACGCAGGATTCTAACCTGCGACCGTAGCAGCGGCGTGGTTCCGGACTGAAGCGCCTAGAACCACTCGGCCACCACGGCCGGAGGTGGATAATATTTCAAAAATCAAACTGCCTAGCATCTGGTAGTGCTTCAAATAATGCAACAAAATTTTATTAGATGTTACCTTCATACAAATAGCTCTGAGCACTATGGGACTCAACATATTAGGTCATAAGTCCCCTAGAACTTAGAACTACTTAAACCTAACTAACATCACACACACCCATGCCCGAGGCAGGATTCGAACCTGCGACCGTAGCAGTCCCTCGATTCCGGATTGCAGCGCCAGAACCGCACGGCCACCGCGGCCGGCTTACTTTCATACATTATGTAGGAGTACAATAACACGTAAAAACGTATGAATTCCGTTTACTAAATAGATACTGCGCAGTTCATCAGGTTACTGGGCCCACGCATCATTATGCTGACTCTGGTGATAACATAGAAAAGTTTAAGCTTCGTGAGTATTTGGCAACCTGTCCTTTTTTGAGATCAACCAATACGTGTAAACTGTTAAAAATAGAGTCATAATTTTTGAAACAACTTGTGTACTAAAATAGCCAGTGGTCTGAGTGTGCAATAGCGTCTGCTTAGTTAAATTCCACGTTTTCTCTAAACGAATATTTTTAATACAATTACGCCCAGAAGTCGAAGTAGGGTGGCAACGTTTTCCTGCTGGGGCGTGCTGTTTGTAGCCAGGTTAGCCGGGCGTGACTTCCGCGTATCGCACGCCGCTGCTTAAAGTGGCGTGCCGCGAACATACTGCCCGCTATCACAGCTCGGCCGACAAGCGGGCGCCACAATAAGAGCATTGTGGGGGGATAAAGTCGGAGGCCCTGGGCTTTCCTCCGGAACGACCGACACAATCAGGCTGCCGGTTTCCAACCCGGGCCGCTTTTCACGGCAGAGGGAGAAGAGGTTGGAGCGAGAGCAGTCGATCCCTCTGCCTACAGGGCGCAGCACCGGCGGAAGGCAACCGGGCACGGAGGGGTGTGGCGGGGGAATCACCGGAAGCAGAGAGGGCAGGGCTGATCACAGCCACTAGCGGCGGACGGTTGGCGAGTGTGAATAGGGGGGGGGGGGGGGGGGGGGTAGGAGGCATTGTGGCGCCAGGCACGTCGGCATAATCAGCGCAAAGGCCACTCGGAGCGAGCGTAGGGTGGCTGCGGCGTGCCTATCTCAAAGGGGTGTCCAAGCAGACGGCCGGGCTGCTGTCGCTGTTATTGTTATTGCACGCTGCTAATTGCCACTTTGATGGATTTGTCGTACACATTTTTTTTTCTCAGCTTAGCCTGATACTCTCTCTCCTTTTTGACATACCAACAAACAGCTGTACATCCGGTCATTTTGACACAAGGAACTTGCCCCCTTCTTGCAGCGGTGTATCGTAGGTCTCTAGAAGAGCGTAGCGTTCCAAAGGATTGGAAAAGGGCACAGATCGTCCCCGTTTTCAAGAAGGGACGTCAAACAGATGTGCAGAACTATAGACCTATATCTCCAACGTCTATCAGTTGTAGAATTTTGGAACACGTATTATGTTCGAGCATAATGACTTTTCTGGAGACTAGAAATCTACTCTGTAGGAATCAGCATGGATTTGGAAAAAGACGATCGTGTGAAACCCAGCTCGCGCTATTCGTCCACGAGACTCAGAGGGCCACAGACACGAGTTCCCAGGTAGATGCCGAGATGCCGTGTTTCTTGACTCCCGCAAGGCGTTCGATACAGTTCCCCTCAGTCGTTTAATGAACAGAGTAAGAGCACATGGACTATCAGACCAATTGTGTGATTGGATTGAAGAGTTCCTAGATAACAGAACGCAGCATGTCATTCTCAATGGGGAGAAGTCTTCCCAAGTAAGAGTGATTTCAGGTGTGCCGCAGGGGAGTGTCGTAGGACCGTTGCTATTCACAATGTACATAAATGACCTTGTGGATGACATCGGAAGTTCACTGAGGCTTTTTGCGGATGATGCTGTGGTATATCGAGAGTTTGTAGCAATGGAAAATTGTACTGAAATGCAGGAGGATCTGCAGCGAATTGACGCATGGTGCAGGGAATGGCTATTGAATCTCATTGTAGACAAGTGTAATGTGCTGCGAATACATAGAAAGAAAGATCCCTTATCATTTAGCTACAATATAGCAGGCCAGCAACTGGAAGCAGTTAATTCCATAAATTATCTGGGAGTACGCATTAGGAGTGATTCAAAATGGAATGATCATATAATGTTGATCGTCGGTAAAGCAGATGCCAGACTGAGATTCATTGGAAGAATGCAATCCGAAAACGCAGGAAGTAGGTTACAGTACGCTTGTTCGCCCACTGCTTGAATACTGCTCGGCAGTGTGGGATCCGTACCAGACAGGGTTGATAGAAGAGATAGAGAAGATCCAACGGAGAGCAGCGCGCTTCGTTACAGGATCATTTAGGAATCGCGAAACCGTCACGGAGATGATAGATAAACTCCAGTGGAAGACTCTGCAGGAGAGACGCTCAGTAGCTCGGTACGTGCTTTTGTTGAAGTTTCAAGAACGTGTCATCGCCGAGAGGTCAAGCAGTATATTGCTCCCTCCTACGTATATCTCGCGAAGACACCATGAGGATAAAATCAGAGAGATTAGAGCGCACACAGAGGCATACCGACAATTTTTCTTTCCTCGAACAATACTAGACTAGAACAGAAGGGAGAACCGATAGAGGTACTCAAGGTACCTTCTGACACACACCGTCAGGTGGCTTGCGGAGTATGGAGGTAGATGCAGATGTAGATGAAAATAGCCTTCACACTGACAAACATTCCTCAGAAGCAAGCACTTTCCGAAATGTCGGAAAAGGTGAAGGTGACAGCTCGGTACGGGCTTTTGTTGAAGTTTCGAGAACATACCTTCACCGAGGAGTCAAGCAGTATACTGCTCCCTCCTACGTATATCTCGCGAAGAGACCATGAGGATAAAATCAGAGAAGTTAGAGCCCACACAGAGGCGTACCGACAATCCTTCTTTCCACGAACAATACGAGACTGGAATAGAAGGGAGAACCGATAGAGGTACTCAAGGTACCCTCCGCCACACACTGTCAGGTGGCTTGCGGAGTATGGATTAAGCTGTAGACGTAGAAGGTGCCAGGGCATGAGCACTTACACGTTAGCCTACCAACATTAATAATAAAGGGACTGGTCAGGGCATCAGACCATGACTCTAACTATGGTAAATATGAGGCGCTCTCGAGCAGTACTCCCTGCATGTCTGTATGATTGAGCTACTAGCTTAAAGCGTTGGTGAAAAGCATCGGAAATTGAGAATTGTGGAATGTAAAGTCTGCAGATGGCCGTTGCTCGCCGGGCCGCCTTGGGCGGCAGGTAGCGGTCACCGGAAACGCGGGACAATACGGCGCTTCTGGGGGTAGCCCGGCATTCGCAGCCACCTGTGCTGGGCAACACGTGGCGAAGACTGGAATTTCGTTTGCCTTGGGCTGTTATGACCTGCTCGATCATTGGGTAGATCTCGATGGAGGGATTTCGGCGATGGTAGAGCGTTCGAGATTGGCCGAAACTGAGTATTCTTCCGCCGCGTTTTCGTACGCGTGGGAGACGAGAGAATTGTGGAGGGGACTTCGCCTTCAGCCGTCGAGCGGTACGGACTTGGAGACGGCGTCTTGGCCATCGTCTTCGAAGGGAGATGTACGGTCTGTATCGGAGCATTGTACCAACGCGTGTCCCGTGCAGAGTTCTGCGATTAGAGCTCTTTGTGTGCTCAGAAGCGAGATTTTCACCAACGCCTAACCACTTCCAACAACTTACCTAATATTCTCGATCTAGAAGTTATCCTTGCGAGGTGCCGAGTATTTATCAACCTGTCGGTAATAGGGGCGCGTAATTGCAAATTGTTAATGTGCCATTCTCAGGAGTGTGTGGGTGGACAAAGAGATTCGAAGTGGCCGCGCGGTTCTGGCGCTGCAGTCTGGAACCGCGAGACCGCTACGGTCGCAGGTTCGAATCCTGCCTCGGGCATGGATGTGTGTGATGTCCTTAGGTTAGTTAGGTTTAACTAGTTCTAAGTTCTAGGGGACTAATGACCTCAGCAGTTGAGTCCCATAGTGCTCAGAGCCATTTGAACCATTTTGACAAAGAGATTCACATTTTTTTTTTTTTTGTAAATTTTGTCAGTCGTGGGAAATATCAAATTAAAATGCCACTATTACGATCGAATTATCGACTTCATTGTAGCTAGCATTTACCCTGTCCCAGTAAGCTTTTACATGTACTCTAGTCACTGCACAGCTTGCCCAGACGGAAAGGAAAGAAGGTTTGCAGTCTTCTATGTCAGAGACGGACAGATAAGCTTACAAAGGACGTTGCCGGATTTTTTCAAATGTGCGCTCCTACTTGTCAAAGACGATGTTAAAAACACTCGCGTTGTTCATTTACTCTTAAAATTTCCATAAACAACGCGAAAGCATTATTCTCGAGTTTCACGAAGCGGAGTTTTCGCCAAGCGCAGATATAATTTCCTTAATTAGGAGTGCTGTATTTTGGCAAACCACTAAGAAGCAGTTATGCTCCAATATCCCTTCAGCCTCCAAAGTCGTTTTACACTCTACTTCTTTCAGTCTAGATTTGAGGAATCACCAGGAAGGGACGATCGCTAATTTTTTGGGACACCTTGATCATCACCGACATGGCTTCCAGGTAAAGAGACTGTTCGACTGAGAAGCTAGAACAATTTCTGCTGGCGGAAATGCAAAAGATCCGGAATTATTCAACCTACACTTTCCCAAATTTCCTTATTTAAGAATGCAGCTCTCACTTCATGCACTTAAGGGGGAATGTAATGATTTTTGGTCCCAAAAATCGATTTTTCAAAAATATTATTTTCTTGATCTACACAGCTTAACCTATGTTGTGTGTGAATTTTATCGTGATAGCAGCTTTAGAAATGCCTTTACATTTTCAAAATTATTAACTCTGCACTGGCTGTCACCTTCACCTTTTCCGACATTTCGGAAAGTGCTTGCTTCTGAGGAATGTTTGTCAGTGTGAAGGCTATTTTCATCTACATCTGCATCTACCTCCATACTCCGCAAGCCACCTGACGGTGTGTGTCAGAAGGTACCTTGAGTACCTCTATCGGTTCTCCCTTCTGTTCTAGTCTAGTATTGTTCGAGGAAAGAAAAATTGTCGGTATGCCTCTGTGTGCGCTCTAATCTCTCTGATTTTATCCTCATGGTGTCTTCGCGAGATATACGTAGGAGGGAGCAATATACTGCTTGACCTCTCGGCGATGACAAGTTCTTGAAACTTCAACAAAAGCACGTACCGAGCTACTGAGCGTCTCTCTTGCAGAGTCTTCCACTGGAGTTTATCTCTCATCTCCGTAACACTTTCGCGACTACCGAATGATCCTGGAACGAAGCGCGCTGCTCTCCGTTGGGTCCTCTCTATCTCTTCTATCAACCCCATCTGGTACGGATCCTACGCTGGTGAGCATTATTCAAGCAGTGGGCGAACAGGTGTACTGGAACCTACCTCCTTTGTTTTCGGACTACATTTCCTTGGGATTCTTCGAATGAATCTCAGTCTGGCATCTGCTTTACCGACGGTCAACTTTATATGATCATTGCATTTTAAGTCACTCCTAATGCCTACTCCCAGATAATTTATGGAATTAACTGCTTCCAGTTGCTGACCTGCTATATTGTAGCTAAATGATAAGGGATCTTTCTTTCTATGTATTCGCAGCACATTACACTTGTCTACATTGAGATTCAACTGCCATTCTCTGCACCACGCGTCAATTCGCTGCACATCCTCCTGCATTTCAGTACAATTTTCCATTGTTACAACCTCTCGGTATACCACAGCATCATCCGCAAAAAGCCTCAGTGAACTTCCGATGTTATCCACAAGGTCATTTATGTATATTGTGAATAGCAACGGTCCTACGACACTCCCCTGCGGTACACCTGAAATCGCTCTTACTTCGGAAGACTTCTCTCCATTGAGAATGACATGCTGCGTTCTGTTATCTAGGAATTCTTCAATCGAGTCACACAATTGGTCTGCTCTCCGTTGGATCTTCTCTATTTCTTCTATCAACCCTATCTGGTCCGGACCCCACACTGATATCTTTGGCTGGCATGTATATCTCTGGCTAACATCTATATCTTTGGCTGAAAACTTTCTTGCATGTGGTTTATTTACGTTTTGACAATACTAACACATATTAATAGGTGGAAGGTAGAATTCGCATACCTTTACGTGGAAGTTAAGATTTATGTTTAATGGGTGGTGGAAAAACTGTTTACGAAACGGAGGTGTCATGGAAATCGGTTTACCAACAAAAAAGAGGAAGCAGCTCGAAATAAATAACGTAAGTTTTCAGCTTCAGCATCGAAACTTGGGACAGGAGAGTTGCATAGGTGTGTGAATGATGTAGATATGGATTCCACTGGATTCAGACTTATTTATTTAGAGCTTCTTTGAAAGGCTATAAAGTAAAAATACGGAATGCATGATTGTTGTCGAAGAAAGATGAGTGGGAATAGCTTGTGATTTTAAATTAATTTGTAATTCGTGTAGGTATCAATTTTCATTTTCCTCCTCCAAAAACTGACATGGTACCTATGAAAGAAATTTTAGGTTAGCATATGCTCTGAGATACCTTGCACAGAGCAGGAAGGAGGTAATTTAACGTGTGGTTTTCTGAACATGCCCCCACTTCCTGCAAGGTTTGAAAAAATAAATAAAGAAATTTCTGATGCTGTATGCGATACTGCCAAAGTTTCTATGAAGAAAGCAGTGGAGTAATTGGTGGGTATAAACCAGAAAGAAATAAATTCTGGGGTAGATATTCATGACAGTGAATCTCCTACAAATGTTACTGATCTGCGTGCGTCTGTAGATGGGACCTGGATGAAAAGGAGTCACACATCTCTCTATGGAGTTGCATGTTTTATGGTATTGACTCAGGTAAAATTTTAGATGTAGAAATTATGTCTAAATACTGCCACCAGTGTACAAGAAGGAAAATGTCCAACAATAGAGACAGTGAGAAATTGAGGCAAGAAAAGCATGCAGTAGCATGCTCTAAAAATTATAGTCGCTCAAGCGGGGGCATGGAGGCTGCTGCAGTTGTGAGGATGTTCTCCAGATCTGAGGACCAGTATGGTGTTAGATATACTGAATACCTTGGTGATGGGGACTCCTCTTCGTTTAAAGCTGTAAGAGATAAAAATCCATACAATACAGCAATAGAAAATTTGGAATGTGTTGGCCACATCCAACAGAAGCTTGGTGGTAGGCTTCGTCGCTTGCTGGAAGAGAAGCAAGGTGAAGTTCTTGAGGATAGAAAAACACTAGGAGGAAAAGGCAGGCTTACTCTGAAAGAAATTAATTCTCTCGCTTATTTTATGGGAGAGCTGTCAGGAAAAACACACATAATTTAGAGACAATGAGGCGTGCTGTGTGGGCAATTTTTTTCCACAAACTATCCATTGACCAAATACCATCGCACAACCTGTGTCCAAAAGACGATTAGTGTAATTTCAACAACAGAAATGAGACTTATTCACATAGACGCTCATTACCAGAACCTGTTATGAATGCAATGAAGACCACATTCCGGTTTCTTGCAAACCCTGATTTATCGAGGAAGTGTCTTCACGGAAAGACACGAAATGCAAATGAAAGCCTCAGTAATTGAATTTGGATTAGATGCTCAAAAAGGACATTCTGTGGACTTGAAGTGCTCAAAATAGGAATTTATGATGCAGTTGTATGTTACAATAATGGAAATAATGGCAGAATTGAAGTGCTGAAGAGAGCTGGTATAGGCCCTGTTGTGTTTACAACAAAAGCATTTTACACCATCGACGAGAGCACGGTCAAGAAAACTAACAGATCAGTGTCTTGCCTGCAAATACAGGCAAGGCAGATTCGGAGAGGAGAGAAAAGAAACCTGAAGAATGAGGACTATCAGTATGGAGGATTTTAAAATTGAGGCAAGCTTATTACATTTAGAAGTATGAGAAGAAAATCGTTGAACCTTATTTTCTCTGTTTTACAATTTTTACGTTATTAAAAGCCTTTTTCTCAAAAATAATGTGCGCTAATGCTATGAAGTTTTCAGGAACTGTCTGCAACGTGTCTGCCTGATACTAAAAAATACGAGATCCTGAAATTACATTCTGATTTTTAGATGACCCTATGTAGAAAAAAAGTTAATTTTGGATGTGCAGAATTAAAAACTCTGTTAATAAAACATTTGGTATCATAAATTAATAACTGTAGTTGAGTGGTCTTATAACCTTCTCAGGATACTACAATCAAATTTTAAGATTAATTGCATGATTCGGATTTAAGATATGGCTTTTTGTAAAAGAAAGAATAAAAAATTCAAATTTCTGGCAAAATATTAATCCTGCATATTTTATTATATTTTTCAGTTAAAACACAGCTCTTTTACTTTACAAACGCAAAATTTTAGATTTTTACGTTATATAAATATAGCTGTAATGATTTGTTAAATAAATGTTTACATTTTCCGTTACATGCCCCTCTTAAGAAAGATCATTTTCTATATTAAAGACTGTCCCAACAGACAAATGCGTGAACTTAAATGAGGAAAAACTGGATTATTTATTTTTTTATTTATCGTTTTGCTTTTAGTGCTGGGTATCTCTAAAGAGATGATCGGCTCATCTTTGATGCAGCTGTTTTCTTTTAAGCACAGGGGCTGCATCTTTAAGGGAAATTGGATCTGTCAGGAAAGAAAGGTATTCGGAAGGAACTGGCTGTGGCCTACCCTCAGGGATCGACCCTGGAATTTGCCTAAACTGAAAATTGGAAAGCACAGAAAATCATTTTAAGGTTGCTGGCGGATGGATTCAAACCAACTCGCCACCCAGATCCGGGAATTGCTACATAGCTTAGCAGCCTAACACTCAGGGGTTACGTACCCCAAGTCAAAAGAGAGTCTGGAAAAACTGGTTGTTGTACATTGTTTTAAAATAAAGTAATATCACCACAACAAAAGATTGAACTCTGATATTGCATGTGAGCATGTTCAGTCATACGATACTACATGAATTCATGCGTAATTTAAGATTTAATTTTGCATGGAATTGATGGCTTCAGTTATTACAGTATTACAAGAGCGTAAATAGCGTACATAGATTTTGGGGCACGAAGGGATGCAGAGTGCAATCGCCTTGGACGAACTGAAGCAGACCGCTGAAAAAATCTTTTATAAACGGAAGAGCTATAGAATGTGCTTCATCCCCTACCTCTTTCGCGCTCCACATACCCCTTCCCATCGTTCCGCATCGGAACAGATTTTCATGACTGAGTATCGCCCAGGTGTCCAGATTGGGTGATCTTTTGCCATTTGGGCCACTAATGATTGAATATTGACCAAATTTTTTAAAGTAATACACCTGTCGCCTTACGATGATTTTATTCATCAGAGCGATTTTTGGCGACACAGACAAATCCAAGAGTATTTTTATGCACTGGTTTTAATTCAGTGCTATTTGTAATGATATTTACCGCTCCACTAGCTTGTGAAAGACTGAAAATTTGCAATCCCGAAGTTCTAACAGCCTCCAAAAACGAATTCGGTGCTAACAATGAACTGCTGTAGACAGATCATTAAACTATTATAGTAGTGCGTACATTTTAGGTAGGTGCGTAGGGTTTTGTTTTCATGTTGGTAGTCTGGTTGCTATTGGTTTATCAATTGTCATTTGTTATTTGTAGTTCACTGCTACTACTTGATTTTACGTATCGTAATTTTGTCATTCGGAAGTAGCGAGTGGAGCTGTGGATGCTACAAAACGGAATGCCAGCATGCCGACACATTCTTTTGTTTGAGTCCAGTAGAGGGTGACAATAGCGGAGACAGTTAGTAACATTTGCGCCGTGTATCGAGATAATGCCACTGGACAGAGCATGGCAGGATAATGGTTTTCCTGTTTTAAGGACGATCGTTTTCACATTAGTGACTCTCAACGTACAGGAAGAAGACCTTCGGGGGTTTGATACAGATAGTTTACTCTGATCATTCACAATGATCCATGTCACTGTACTCGAGAACTGGCAAATGTAATGAACGAAAATCATTTCACGTTTGTGCGGTATTTTCAAGCAATGGAAAACGTTCAGAAAGAGGATGTACGGGTACCGCATGCTCCAAGCCAAAACCACAAAAGTCAGCGTGTGGCCACACGTGCATCTCTGATTGCTAGTCAGCAACTGGCTCTTGAACAACTCCGATCATTCGTATCCTGTATTATTGCTGGTGACGAGAAATGGTGTCTTTATGCTAACATAAGGAAAGAAAGGAATGGTTGAGCCCAAACAAAGTAGCAACTTCCCATAGAAAGATCTGCGTGCTTCCACAAAAGATAATGTTATCCATCTAGGAGACCTGCGTTTATAGAGTTAAATTCAAATTGGAATGTCTACAATTTTTTATTTATTTAAATGGTATCGAATAAAAACCGACTTGGTAAAATTATTGATCATATACTAAAGGTTGGTGTTAAGCAAACCTCTATAGCTACGTCAAGATGTAAAAGTGCTATTTCTGTGATAAATGGTCGTTGGAAGAAGACGGTATTTTGTGAAAACATTAACAATTTTACCGGAAAAATATGGAAATGAATGTAAATTATAAATATTCCGACTGTAACATTCTAAGGATACTAGAATGTGTAATTTATTTCAACAAATTGAAATAATAAAGGTAGGGAATATACGAGTGTTTTCTACCACCAGTCTTTGGGATGCCCTTGATGTGAGCACCGCACTGGAGGAAAAGAACGGAAAACCAGTTGTCACCGTGGAGTCCAGCCCTGGCAGAGCACGTATCGTGGTGTGCCGTGCCTGGCGATGTGAGGGTTAAACAGTAAAAATTTGGTGTAAAAGTCCATAACATTTGGTGTGACAGTGGCTTATAGTTCAAGAAGCCGGCTCTATTTTATTTTGTGTCAGGAAAGAAGAATATCTGACTGATTTTGTTTCATGGAATTTGGACCGGACGATGCATCAAGTTAAGGTGGATAGTGCGTGTGTGTGGTAGCTATAAATTAATTCCATCAATGGAGACGTGAAGAGCCTATCCAAGTTTTCATATAGCAAGAAACAAGTTCAATACCGAAACGACCGCAACCAACAAGGCAAGGCATTTTCGTATTAACCATATTTAGCAGTGTATCAGGTTGTTACAGTCAACCCCAGAGATTGCCAAAGTTTCAATATAATTTTGTCAAAAGTATTTGTTTGAATCATTGTCCAAAGTTCCCTGTCCATTTTGTTAAATGTAAATTTTGTGTCGTTCTGTACAGTTAAAAGATCGTAGTTAGTTAATTTTGGTGCTACGATGATCTTTGAGTGTTGTATAAAAGTAACTTCCAAAGGTAATTGTTTACTTTCATTTTGATGAGACAAAAAGTGTGGTCGCTTTGTTACGTCAACGTAAAGTCCAATTTAAGAGATTTCTTACCGTTAAATTTGCTTTATAATAATATCAACTTTACATAATTATTAAGTAAATATGGCAGCCATTAAACCGTGTAAGAGTATCTCAGTCTGCCTTCATCTTGTTTTCAAGTAAAATTGATACGAAAGTCATTAACGTAAATTTACTTCTGGCACAATTACAGACATGAACTGAAAGAAAGTACTGAAGTTGCTCCTTCAGAGCTGGGGAACAAAACAGTTTTCGTAGATATAGTTTTCTCTCAGAGGATCTGTCGTAAGATAAGGGTACATTCCTATTTGCTACAGGGGTGTGGATAAGACCAAATCCAGGTAGGCCACATAAAGTGTTGTTTGAGTGAAGATTGAACCTCATTATCCTCCCTCTGGAGAGAAGTTCAAATCGTGAATAGGTGCTTGCTAATAATAGCATTCTGTTACGTAACACATGTCAAAATTTGTATTAAGTATTGTTGATAATGTTAGGAACAACAATGTAATGTTGTACAGTTTTATGAAAATGCTAATGCGTGAACAGAAAGCTGTATTTCACTGAGAAGCGACACACAGTCAGCATGGGAGGGATGAAAGTAAATTTTTGTTTTTTGTAAGGCAGTAGCATGGGGGGGGGGGGGGGTGAGGGTAATGGTAGATGCGCAGGGTGTCGCAAACTCTACATCTACATCTACATTTCTACACCGCAAGCCACTGAACGGTGTGTGGCTGAGGGCACTTTACGTGCCACTGTCATTGCCTCCCTTTCCTGTGCCAGTCGCGTATGGTTCGCGGGAAGAACGACTGCCGGAAAGCCTAATACGCGCTCGAATCTCTCTAATTTTACATTCGTGATCTCCTCGCGAGGTATAAGTAGGGGGTAGCAATATATTCGATACCTCATCCAGAAACGCACCCTCTCGAAACCTGGACAGCAAGCTACACCGCGATGCAGAGCGCCTCTCTTGCAGAGTCTGCCACTTGAGTTTGCTAAACATCTCCGTAACGCTATCACGCTTACCAAATAACTCTGTGACGAAACGCGCCGCTCTTCTTTGGATCTTCTCTATCTCCTTTGTCAACCCGACCTGGTACGAATCCCACACTGATGAGCAATACTCAAGTATAGGTCGAACGAATGTTTTGTAAGCCACCTCCTTTGTTGATGGACTACATTTTCTAAGGACTCTCCCAATGACTCTCAACCTGGCAACTAACTTACCAACGATTAATTTTATATGATCATTCCACTTCAAATCGTTACGTACGCATACTCCCAGATATTTGACAGTAGTAACTGCTACCAGTGTTTGTTCCGTTATCATATAATCATACAGTAAAGGATCCTTCTTTGTATTTATTCGCAATACATTACATTTGTCTATGTTAAGGGTCAGTTGCCACTCCCTGCACCAAGTGCCTATCCGCTGCAGATCTTCCTGCATTTCGCTGCAATTTTCTAATGCTGCAACTTCTCTTTATACTACAGCATCATCCGCTAAAAGCCGCATGGAATTTCCTACACTATCTACTCCCCGACCACGAAAGGAATTCACTTTCAGTAGCGCGACCTATGCCTTATTTTCACTTACGGAGAGATACAAAAAGTGTTCTGCACATTATTAATTCCATTTCAAGCAATATTAGCGGGTAATGCAGGTAAATATTGTCACGTTCTGATACTCCACTCCTTTTCATGTTAATCAGACATCAGCAAAAAGATCCTGTGAATGTGTTCGCATCACTAGAATAAATGTTTGGGGTTAGGAGTGGACCCTTATTCAGTGACAGAGGACATCGGTGTTTAGCTGTACACAATTTGTTAAATTTATGTATGGTTGTCAGAGAAGCACATGGGTTTACATAGATTGTGACATGGCAGTTTCAGGACAGTTGTTCTGATTAGCAGACATAACAATGAACACAACAATATCAAATTTAAATAGAAGGTTCTCTACAAGATTTTTCTTACCTCTAGATGGTGTAGCCTTGTCTAAGGTGGTCAATATTAAGACAAATCATCCGATTCCAGATCTACGTTTGGTACTATTTAGGATGACAATCAAGTCTATGGAGGATGGTTAGCTTTTGTAACAAGATGAGCAAAAGATTACTCAAGGCTGTGCAGTTTCAAAGTGGATGCAAGCTCATGATCCAACAATGTTACACCTCTGCCAGCGGCATTTACCATTGCTTCGATGTGCTGTCGGATGCGTGGCTGCTCTCGCCCTCTGAAAATCCTATAAAACGCTAATCAAAATCTTTAACGATTTTATCAGCTGAAACTGTCCTAAGTTTCTCCTTAGGTGAGAAAACATGCACTCATCCATAATCTGGACAATGTGGCGATATACAAGTGCATAGATGGAGCTGCGTGTATACAATACCCTCTCAGTTCTCGCAAGAACAATTAACTACTTGGCTGTTTCGTTTCTCCACTATCGGAGCTCAACGACTCTTCAGCTAATTTCTAGCTGAATGTCAGCCAGCGTGAACGCAGTGGTCACACAAAAGTCTTCTTTTGGCGTTGTACAGAGAGTGATGCGCCCTCTTCTACACTTGACACTGGTTCAGAGAAGAGTCCCTAAAGTTTTCGATATTGTGTCTTTCGCAGCAAACTGTCTCCCACCTGTGTCCTTTCATGCTTCACGTCACAGCTTTTTCGGACCAATAGGAGCGTTCCTTTCATCTTGTGGAAACTACCCCTGCCAATCGCAAACTGCATCGGAGTATTCTGAGTTTATTTCAGCCAATCGCACATTTTGTGCCTGCTCCTGACGCCTGAAAGATACATACATAAATCACGAGTGTACCACAGGCCTTTCACGTGATCAACTGCATCTCTGGCTTGTTTGTATCCATCTGGAAATTCCCCAATGCAGTTTTCTAAAGAATTTCTCCGTCACAGGCAGCTCTGTGCCGCTACCTGCTCCCCTCGCTGCATCGCCTGGTGCATTCGTTGTCTCTCCTGCTGCAGGTCACCAGCCCCTGCTTGAAGCTTTCCCTTGTATGGGGGCCGTGACGGCGCAATACGCATCTGCCGTCAAAATAACGCATTTCTTCCAGCAGCTTTTTTCACCTTTTCCTCATTGATATGCAGGATTTGGGTCTGGTATGTCAATACCATCGAATCGTGTGTCATCCCTTTGCATTACATACTGTATATTTTGACAGGCAAATCTGCTCAGTATCACCGTAGTATGCCAGGTGACATATCCATCTACTTGTTATGATGTATAAAATCTCATGTAAAATGCGAAATTAACACCTTACAACATCTGTAGTTCAATTAGACACTATTCGGACATCTAAAACACAAAAGTGATTCGATCACAGGTGGAATTGGCGGGTTCATTTACAAATAGCGGCGGCGTGGTGTACTATGGGGGTAGCTTCCCTGAAGTGTAACCATCATTGCTGACATTTACTGTCGACAGCTGAGACGTCTTGCAGACGTAGTTCAAGAACCACGACCAGAAATGCTGCCTGATGTGACACTACTACACGATAATGCGTGCCCACATTCTGCCAGACTGATAAAAACACTATACAGGACACGGGTTGGGAGGTGATTATGCACTCATCCTATTAATCCGACCTTACGCCCTCAGATTTTCACCTTTCCTGCTCTTTATCGAACGACCTCCAACAAACTTCCTTTCAGGATGAAAATGAACTCCGAACATGGCTCGACGACTTCTTCGCCTCAAAACCACGTGATTTCCACGATCGCTGAATCAAAAAGTTACCCAGCATTGGCAGACTGTTGGAAAATGTAGTATTGACGAATAAAGGCTCTGTTATATGTGTATGTTGTATTTATAAACTTACGGAAAAATGCTGCAAACGTACACATGAACCTAATACGTTTCACTTACTATAACGCTGGTGGATGAATCAGAATCGATTTTCCTATTGATACAAAATTATCCATAATTAGAAATTATTACAAGAGCACACAGAAATAACACAATGAAAGGTAGTACTTGCGTTGAATTCAACTGCAAATAAGAACTTATCTCATTAACAAAATAACAACTGAGCTCGAACAAGATCAACAACTGGTCTTGGCTAAAATAGGGATGGGTGATAGACGATAGTACCATGGGCATGTAGATAGTTTAAATCTATCGTTGGCCTTGCTAACTATTGATAGTACGTATCCCTTTTTCATCGTATGATTGAAAATAAAAATATCTTTCAATTTGTAATTTCACTCAGCAGACTGGGGGAGTGGGGGTTCCGGACTCGCTGGAGCCCCCCTTTGGCTGCAGCCTTATTTGGCATACCAACGACCAGCTACCTATCCGACTGCACACCCAAGAGAGCAGCATATTTGCCAACAAAACCTGCAAACACACACAAAAATGTACTTGAAACACCACTGGATCTGAATGGAATGAACAGCCTTTCTTTCACAGATATTGCGTAAAGGATGAACAAGGGGAGGAGATTAGTGTTAACGTCCCGTCGACAACGAGATCATTAGAGACGGAGCACATGTTCGGAATAGGGAAGGATGGGGAAGGAAATCGGCCGTGCCCTTTCAAAGGAACCATCCCGGCATTTGCCTCAAGCGATTGAGGGAAATCACGGAAAACCTAAATCAGGATGGCCGGATACGGGTTCGAGCCGTCGTCCTCCAAAATACGAGTCCAGTGCGCTAACCTCTGCGCCACCTCGCTCGGTTCTGAGACCATTTGGGATCCGTGCAAAGTGCGTTCTGGAGTGCCTTGGTGTGAGTCAAGTGCAGGCTCAAATCCGGGGGTTATAACTGACTGCCAAACTGGTTACTGCAGACGTCCAGAATAAGTGCAATCGACTGAACACCGCTCTATAACAAACTTCGCAAACGCTATGGCAGTGACGTACAGCCCTTTTCAGCACTCTGGCAGAGGACCAAATATCAGAATTAAACTAGGAAAAAACAGACAAAAATGGTTCAAATGGCTCCGAGCACTATGGGACTATGGGACTGAGGTCATCAGTCCCCTAGAACTTAGAACTACTTAAAGCTAACTAATCTAAGGACATCACACACAGACATACCCTAGGCAGGGTTCGAACGTGCGACCGTAGCGATCGCGCGGTACCAGTGAGAGGCACCCACGTGCCTTGCTCATACTGTGGCATCAAGCAGTCAGGCCTGCAAGATGAGTGGTCTGCCAAGCGAGTGGATTCATTCTTATTTATCGAGTAACATGAACTCTCGTACTCACAATTAAGTTACAAATTATCCTCCTGTGTGAAAAATACGCAACGGAAACGCACATCTGACTATCAGTGATTTACAGAACTCAGACTGTTCACTACGCACTGGCAATACCACATTTTCTTTATGTCTTTTATTTAACGGCTTTTATCAACACGTGGCCACCGCACTGAATATGAATGGCGCACACATTATAAATTCGGGACATCATTACAACATACAATTCGAAGGAAAAGTCCACCAATCTTTTTCTTTTCACTATCTTATTTATTCCGATAAGTTCTATAACCTAAACACACAAATTCTATAGCCTACAGCAATAACACATGAGAAATTCCGCCCAGTGGGCATGGCTTTACATTGGTGAATCTCTATATTATGGTCTCGTAATTATTTAACGCTACAGTGCACTTTCTGGATAGGATGGTGGATCTTTTATTATTTCTCACGCTTCGACTCTCACAATCATCATCACGAAACTTTCCTCCAGACCGAGCGGTACAGAAGGAACAAGCATAACCCACTAATCTTTTGAAACTACCTCGCTACTCTCCCATGCAAACCACACATACCCAAATTACATGACATACACCATACTACAATATGAAATACTACACAGGTAATAGTCACAACATTACCACTTTCAGCTTTCCCACTCCAATTAATATTTATCCCAGTTTCACACGACACTGCCCCACTTCGTAATTCTACTTTCCTACTATGAACTCTGGAGATATATGCACGTCTTCCTGTGCAATGCAAGCCAAGTGGCGTTGCTGGATAGACGGCCGACTCACCTTGTTTCTCTCTCAGAGTTTGAATCTAGCGTCACACGGAATCATATCACGCAAAGTAATATTAAGAACGTATTCATCACACACGCGAGTCCTCAACTGATACCATGGACGAGTACTTCTCTTTACCCTTTGTCTCATACACAGTTTGAGACTCACACAGTACTCACCACGTGGAAGTACTCGTCTCTAATTTCAAGTCCTGCACACGCCATTTCTTAAATATTTCAACTTATGGTACACACACTATTTCTTAAATATTTCAACTTATTGTAAACACGCTAGTAATTCAGCTTAACTTAAGCACACGGAAGTATTTCAACTTATTGCTACACGTGGTTTCATTGTGACCATTGGTCACTTCTGAAGATTACTACAATCCCATTAATATTACCTGCCTGACATTTAATTCTCCCCACAAAAGTTCCTGAAATAGAGAAATTATTATTTCAAACTACTCTTAAATATTCCACATGCATACCATGTCTCCACTCTTTCCTCATTACGGAGCACAACTAAAACAGGTCATAACAGCACAAGATCCAGCGGCAGAGTGCTGAAACATGGCCGTTCTCGAGGTCCTCTCGCACCTCTGCTGAAGTGGGGGAGCACCTTGCTACCATATTGGTCAGCCACATTTCAGGCGCTCAAAGCTCAGGTAAATTTCATCTCTTTGGTCCCACCAAAGGTGGCCAAAGGATCGACTCAAAGATGATCGTATATTCACATTCACTATCTGCGGTTAGCAGATGGCCATACATTCATTCATTTCACAGATTTCACCAAACTGGATATAGGGATTTATTTTGTGGGAGTGCACATGTGATCAATTAAATAAATAAATTGTCATTCTTTCCCACACTGGTATCCGGCTTCGCTGTATTAATTGAAATTGAGTTATTTTACAAAAAAAAGTGTTGTTCTGACAAAAATAATGAAGTATGTTGTACCTATTTTCAATGTCGGGCGGTACTGTACCCTTCCACCAGACTGAAGCGCCTAGAACCGCTCGGCCACAGTGCCCGGCGCAAATCAGACAAAAGCCAGTTAAACTTCGTCTTGTAATCAACTATGCTCACAAGTCACTAGCTGTGGTACACAGACAAGAGAAAGTGTGTGTTCTGCAAGTTTTCTAATCCTGTAGGTTTAATGGCTGAAGACCCAAATACTGGTTGCTTAGGCACCGCTGGCATAGTCTGTCGCTAACCCGATCCTCTGAACTACAGCTTGTGTCCTCAGATGCATTACACCGACTTCATGTCGCATATTGTGAACAATGTGGTGAAAAATAGGGGTTCTAAAATCATTGGAGGAAGTGGCAACAAAACGACTATTCACGTTGGTGTGTAGAATATATGATTCTGGCGATATACCATCTGACTTTCGGAAAAGCATCATCCACACAATTCCGAAGACGGCAAGAGCTGACAAGTGCGAGAATTATCGCACAATCAGCTTAACAGCTCATGCATCGAAGCTGCTTACAAGAATAATATACAGAAGAATGGAAAAGAAAATTGAGAATGCGCTAGGTGACGATCAGTTTGGCTTTAGGAAAAGTAAAGGAACGAGAGAGGCAATTCTGACGTTACGGCTAATAATGGAAGCAAGGCTAAAGAAAAATCAAGACACTTTCATAGGATTTGTCGACCTGGAAAAAGCGTTCGACAATATAAAATGGTGCAAGCTGTTCGAGATTCTGAAAAAAGTAGGGGTAAGCTATAGGGAGAGACGGGTCATATACAATATGTACAACAACCAAGAGGGAATGATAAGAGTGGACGATCAAGAACGAAGTGCTCGTATTAAGAAGGGTGTAAGACAAGGCTGTAGCCTTTCGCCCCTACTCTTCAATCTATACATCGAGGAAGCAATAATGGAAATAAAAGAAAGGTTCAGGAGTGGAATTAAAATACAAGGTGAAAGGATATCAATGATACGATTCGCTTATGACATTGCTATCCTGAGTGAAAGTGAAGAAGAATTAAATGATCTGCTGAACGGAATGAACAGTCTAATGAGTACACAGTATGGTTTGAGAGTAAATCGGAGAAAGACGAAGGTAATGAGAAGTAGTAGAAATGAGAACAGCGAGAAACTTAACATCAGGATTGATGGTCACGAAGTCAATGAAGTTAAGGAATTCTGCTACCTAGGTAGTAAAATAACCAATGACGGACGGAGCAAGGAGGACATGAAAAGCAGACTCGCTATGGCAAAAAAGGCATTTCTGGCCAAGAGAAGTCTACTAATATCAAATACCGGCCTTAATTTGAGGAAGACATTTCTGAGGATGTCTGGAGTACAGCATTGTATGGTTGTGGAACATGGACTGTGGGAAAACCCGAACAGAAGAGAATCGAAGCATTTTAGATGTGGTGCTATAGACGAATGTTGAAAATTAGGTGGACTGATAAGGTAAGGAATGAGGAGGTTCTACGCAGAATCGGAGAGGAAAGGAATATGTGGAAATTACTGATAAGGAGAAGCGACAGGATGATAGGACATCTGTTAAGACATGAGGGAATGACTTCCATGGTACTAGAGGGAACTGTAGAGGGCAAAAACTGTAGAGGAAGACAGAGATTGGAATACGTCAAGCAAATAATTGAGGACGTAGGTTGCAAGTGCTACTCTGAGATGAAGAGGTTAGCACAGGAAAGGAATTCGTGGCGGGCCGCATCAAACCAGTCAGTAGACTGATGATCAAAAAAAAAAAAAATAAAATAAAATAAAATAGAGGTTCGGAGTGCGGCCATATGCACACGTCAGTGGGAGCGCGAAGACTCCGAGGCATTCGAGCAGGAACACAGACCGAGAACGACGCTCTGCGGACAGCGCTCTGAATGCAGTCAGGCGCCGCGAGTTGCGCACTCCAGTAGGTCGCGATAGCAATCGTTGCTAGGTTGCAAACATACGAAAGAGGAGGCCTCTGTACAGGGTGATTCACGAAGAAATGCAAATACTTTAATATGTTATTCTCCAAGTAAAACTAAAGAAAGAAATTCATATAAACATAGGTCCGTAAATGTTTAGTTACGGAGTTAAGGCTAATAAAAGATCTTCATCTTCATCTTCTCTTCAGGTATTAGGCAGGAATTGCTTGCTACGGTACCCATATCTGTCGCGGTCTTCCTCTGTCTCTTCTCCCACGGCACTTATAATTTCTTCCCCTTAACGGAAGTCTCTCTTTCTCCATTCTTTGTAGATGTTCATTCCGTCTCCTACTGTAATCTCGAATTATATCATCGAGGCTAAAGATTTGCAGTTCTTCTCTAATATCTTGGTTTCTTAGCCTGTCTTCTCTTGTGCAACCTTTAACACCTCTAAGGAATTTCATTTCTTGTGCCTGAATCCGACTTTCTTGCTTCTTGGTAATCACCCATGTCTCACTTCCATAGAGTAGTGTGGGAACTGAAACAGTTTTGTAAAATGTAATTTGAGTGTCTTTCCTGGTTTTGTTTTTAGGTTCCTGTTGGTTGTTCCACATACCCGACTGAATTTACTAACAAGGGAACCTCCCCATCGCACCACCCTCAGATTTAGTTATAAGTTGGCACAGTGGATAGGCCTTGAAAAACTGAACACAGATCAGTCGAGAAAACAGAAAGAAGTTATGTGGAACTATGAAAAAATAAGCAAAATATACAAACTGAGTAGTCCATGTGCAAGATAGGCAACATCAAAGATAGCGCGAGCTCAGTAGCGCCGTGGTCCTGTAATTAATTTTAGTTTGTTTTATTACTTTTAAATGTCAGTTGAAAATTATGTACTACTGTGGAATGTTATGAAAAAAAAACATGGTTAGCGTGAGCAGCTGCGGAACGAGAGGTCCTTGGTTCAAGTCTTCCCTAAAGTGAAAAGTTTACTTTTTTTATTTTTGCAAAGTTATTATCTGTCCGTTCGTTCGTTGCGTCTCTGTTCACTGTAATAAGTTTAGTGTCTGTGTTTTGCGACCGCACCGCAAAACCGTGCGATTAGTAGTCGAAAGCACGTGCCTCTCCAATGGGAACCGAAAAGATTTGGTTGCAAGGTCATAGGTCAACCGATTCCTCCACAGGAAAACACGTCAGCTAATAACTGTCTGAAAATAAAAAATTAAACTTTTCACGTAAGGGAGACTTGAACTAAAGATCTCTCGTTCCGCAGCTGCTCACGCCAACCACGGGACCACGGCACTCCGGGGCTCACGCTATCCTTGAATATGCTTATCTTCCGCATGGACTACACAGTTAGTATATTTTGCTTATTTTTTTCATAGTTCCACACAACTTCTTCCTGTTTTCTCGATTGATCTGTGTTCAGTTTTTCAAGGCCTATGCACTGTGCCAACTTATAACTAAATCTGAGGGGGTTGCGATGGGAAGGTTCCCTTGTAAGCTTAGTTTCAATATCTCTGCTGTTGCCATATGTCATTTCACATCCGAGGTAACTGAAATGGTTTACTTGCTCTAAAATCTTCTGATCTATCACTGTTTTGATTCTGATTGGTTCTTTCCCCATGAAGGCTAATGTCATAGTTTTTTCTTTTGAAATTTCCATGTTAAATTTTTCACTTATTTGTTATAGCAAGTAGATTCCTTTCTGAAGGTCTTCTTCATTATCTGCTAGGATCTCTGCATCATCAGCATATAATAAACAGGTTTTGACTGAAATTTAGCAACTTCGATAGTATGAAGCCATCGCAAAATTGTACGAGGTTAACGAAAAGCACGATTTCCATTTTGTTGTTATTAGTCTGATAACATCCAGAGAAGCAAAGGTTATTATACAAGTAAATCTGTTTACTTTCCATTAAGAATGTAGAAACGTTTAAGTCATTGTTGGCAACGGTTAGTGGGTTGCTTCAGTCGTTTCCTAACTTAAAAATGGTTCAAATGGCTCTGAGCACTATGGGACTTAACTTCTGAGGCCATCAGTCCCCTATAACTTAGAACTACTTAAACCTAACTAACCTAAGGACATCACACAACGTTGCAGAGTGAATGTCATTCTGGAAACATCCCCCAGGCTGTGGCTAAACCATGTCTCCGCATATCTTTTCTTCCAGGAGTGCTAGTTCTGCAGGTTCGCAGAAGAGCTTCTGTGAAGTTTGGAAGATAGGAGACGAGGTACTCGCAGAACTGAAGCTGTGAGCAGGGGTCGTGAGTCGTGCTTGGGTAGCTCAATTGGTAGAGCCTTTGCCCGCGAAAGGCAAAGGTCTCGAGTTCGAGTCTCGGTACGGCACACAATTTTAATCTGCTAGGAAGTTTCATATGAGTACACACTCCGCTGCACAGTGAAAATCTCATTCTCACTCTCCCAGTGTTCGACAGTTCCTGACTGGCAGCACATGAGAGCCGCATTTTCTTGGTCTAGCTATGGTTGTCCTTTAATGTTTGCACTTCACAGCCACATCACCAAAATTCGACTTCAGGAACCTGAGGAGGGTTGAAGTATCACTCACGTGACATACTGTAAAAAGGCTAGTCAGTGACCTCTCCTGGCATCTGTACTGATATCACCTGAAATCACCTTTAATACTGACAAGTCTGCCCCACAAGACATCAGTTCCACGTTACGTTGCGGGTACGGATACTCTTGTTGTTGTGGTCTGTTGTTGTGGTCTTCAGTCCTGAGACTGGTTTGATGCAGCTCTCCATGCTACTCTATCCTGTGCAAGCTTCTTCATCTCCCAGTATCTACTGCAACCTACATCCTTCTGAATCTGCTTAGTGTATTCATCTCTTGGTCTCCCTCTACTATTTTTACCCTCCACACTGCCCTCCAATGCTAAATTTGTGATCCCTTGATGCCTCAAAACATGTCCTACCAACCGATCCCTTCTTCTAGTCAAGTTGTGCCACAAACTTCTCTTCTCCCCAATCCTATTCAATACCTCCTCATTAGTTACGTGATCTACCCACCTTATCTTCAGCATTCTTCTGTAGCACCACATTTCAAAAGCTTCTATTCTCTTCTTGTCCAAACTAGTTATCGTCCATGTTTCACTTCCATACATGGCTACACTCCATACAAATACTTTCAGAAACGACTACGGATACTCTTAATGAGATGGAAATGGACATGGCGTGCGGCTGGGGCCTCTTGTCGGGTAGACCGGTCCCCTGGGTACAAGTCTTTCAAGTTGACGCCACTTCGGCGACTTGTATGTCGACTTAATGAGATAGTATATCTGAACAGTTTGTACAGACATCATTAGACGTATAGCACGTTGATATAGAAATAAGGAATTAGGCGGAACGCTCAAGCCAGAAAACTGGAATAATCATAAAGGAAATGAAGGAGCACATCAGTAGCATGAAGGATGATAGTCAACCAGGAAATATCATACAAGTAGAAGCAACACGCTGAACCAGGTAGAAGAGACTTAATCTTCATTTACTCTGCAATTCACATTTACGTGCCTGGCAGAGGTTTCATCGAACCACAATCATACTATCTCTCTACCATTCCACTACCGAACAGCACGCGGGAAAAACGAACACCTAAACCTTTCTGTTCGAGCTCTGATTTCTCTTATTTTATTTTGATGATCATTCCTACCTATGTAGGTTGGGCTCAACAAAATATTTTCGCATTCGGAAGAGAAAGTTGGTGACTGAAATTTCGTAAATAGATCTCGCCGCGACGAAAAACGTCTTTGCTTTAATGACTTCCATCCCAACTCGCGTATCATTTCTGCCACACTCTCCACTATTACGTGATAATACAAAACGAGCTGTCCTTTCTTGCACTCTTTTGATGTCCTCCGTCAATCCCACCTGGTAAGGATTCCACACCGCGCAGCAATATTCTAACAGAGGACGAGGAGTGTAGTGTAAGCTGTCTCTTTAGTGGACTTGTTGCATCTTCTAAGTGTCCTGCCAATGAAACGCAACCTTGGGATCGCCTTCCCCACAATATTATCTATGTGGTCTTTCCAACTGAAGTTGTTCGTAATTTTAACACCCAGGTACTTAGTTGAATTGACAGCCTTGAGAATTGTACTATTTATCGAGTAATCGAATTCCAACGGATTTCTTTTGGAACTCATGTGGATCACCTCACACTTTTAGTTATTTAGCGTCAACTGCCACCTGCCACAACATACAGCAATCTTTTCTAAATCGCTTTGCAACTGATACTGGTCTTCGGATGACCTTACACTAGACGGTAAATTACAGCATCATCTGCGAACAACCTAAGAGAACTGCTCAGATTGTCACCCAGGTCATTTATATAGATCAGGAACAGCAGAGGTCCCAGGACGCTTCCCTGGGGAACACCTGATATCAATTCAGTTTCACTCGATGATTTGACGTCTATTATTACGAACTGCGACCTTCCTGACAGGAAATCACGAATCCAGTCGCACAACTGAGACGATACCCCATAGGCCCGCAGCTTGATTAGAAGTCGCTTGTGAGGAATGGTGTCAAAAGCTTTCCGGAAATCTAGAAATACGGAATCAACTTGAGATCCCCTGTCGATAGCGGCCATTACTTCGTGCGAATAAAGAGCTAGCTGCGTCGCACAAGAACGATGTTTTCTGATGCCATGCTGATTACGTAACAATAGATCGTTCCCTTCGAGGTGATCCATAATGTTTGAATACAGTATATGCTCCAAAACCCTACAGCAAACCGACGTCAATGATATAGGTCTGTAGTTCGATGAGCAGTTGTAACATGAAAAGGCTAATACGTCCAGATTACGGTGATGGTGATAATATTTCTCCATTTATATCATCCCCAATGATCCATAAATTAATTGTAATTGTATTTTATTAATGTAATATGCCATCATTGGCAGCTTCAAAATTATAAAGTGGTTTGATGACATCTTCTGCTGTTTCTTACCTAACTGTAATATCTCCAGCATTTTGTATGTACTATACCTAACGTCTGAATCATGTTTTACATAGTCTGATGTATGCACGGTGCAGCTTACTACTAAGTGAACTAATCCTGGGTCCTCATCAAATATTTCACCAACTTGTCACTTCTTCTGGTAATGTTTTTTTATGTCCTCATTTCCTTTTGTTTTTCCATTTATCTTTTTTCAATCTGCTGGTTCTCTCATAACTGACATGTTGTTGAGCGCTCATCTATTGTTTGTGGCCATCCTCTGTGTAGGAGATATTTCCGGCATCGATGAATCCTCGGTGATATTCACTGCACTTGCAGTATTCACTTCAGCATTATCACGCAAAATCTTGTCTTCTCTCAAAACGAATTTATTACCTAAATTCCCCCGCGGATACCTTATTTTCTGTATAATGTATCCTCTCTTAGCTGGGTAAATACTATTGATGGAAAAATGCTGCTACAATTGGTAGTGGAACCAATACTTCCGTTTCCGAAGCTACCATTTCGAAGGTCATTATCGACCTCACACATCGAGGGAAGTTGTTCGAACATGCTACAGGTAACTACCCAGTTTTCTAATGTATATGAATACAGTTACCGTATCTATTCTCCTGAATCTCTGGTACAAGTATCTAAAAAATTTCTGTGAAGAAACTTCAGCGAATTAATTTTCAACATTACGAGATGTTTGCCGAAGTGACAGTTACTAAAGGCGTTTTTCGTTACGACGGGCACTCTGTTTTATGCACGCTAGGGTTAGACAAATTATATGTAACGAGAACAAGAAGTAATGAAGCAGGAGAGTCAACTTATAAACGCTTCACTTAATAATGAAATTTGCTCCTAGAGGTAGTTAATTGCTCACGTAGCTCGGAGGGAATTTACTTCCCCAGAACTTGGTGCGTGTTACAGTTCGCAAGCTCGCACCGGCATAACAGTTAAACGGTATAATATTTGGCAGCGCTTGCCTCAGCGAGAATATATGGTAGCTGATAAAGTGTTGCTAATTACAAACAGCTTCTCGGTTAAATTGTTTTTGTCACATTTCCGATATGATGTTTGAGTGCATTTTTGTTACATCGCGTACCTAACTACATGCAATTAATAAACCACACAAAAATCCCGTCGTTATTTTGCAGCGAATAGATCTGTTTCTCTCCGTTATAACACATGTACTAAACCGACATTACCTCTGGCGTTTCCCTAGAATACGTGATGGACCCTTTACTGTTCCTAACTTGTATAAATCTTTTAGTAGACACTATGAGTAGCCCTCTTATATTGTTTGCAAATGACATCGTCGTTTACCATATAGTGGAGTCAGCAAAAAATTACAACGAATTAAAAGATGATTTAGGTAAGTTAGTGTTGCGAAAAGTGACAATTAGCACAGAAGTATAAAAAAATGCCAATCGCTACGCAGTATCTAAGAGAATTTCATTGCATTTATGCTGCATAAGTAATTATATAAACTTTGAGCTTCTCAACTCTACAAAATGTTTGGAGATAAAAGGCAGGAACAACTTAGATTAGGATGATCACATAGACCAAGACGAACCAATAACTCCGCTTTTTTGGCAGAACTCTTAAAATTTGCCGCATATCAATTAAAAAAACTACGTCTGTCCCCCCCTCTCCTAAAGTATTGCCGCACAGTATACCCACCTTTGCCAGATAAGATACACAGAACACATGGAAAAAGTTCGAAGAAGGACGGCACGTTCTGCGTTAACACAAAACAAGAGAGAGAAAGTCACAGATACCATAAACGAAGTGAGACGAATCGTCATGGCGATAAAATAAGAGAAATCAGAGCACGAACGAAAAAATATTAATTCTTCCTAGGCGCTATTCAAGGGTTAAACGGCGGGAATGTAGATCCATTAAATATCTGTAGTGCTGCAACATAAATTCTATTTCCTCTTCTTCTAATATACTGGCCATACACCTTCCGCCGTCTGAATTTAATGGATCAGTTATTGAGCCGCGAAAAGATGGAAGTAGATATGTTGTTTGAAAATGGTGTCTTACACTATCTACCAATTACTCAAGCGTGAATAGTGGCGTAATCATGAAGATGTAGATAATCACGAGTAGTCTCGCGCAATGCTATCAGTAACGAAGAACTATAATGACACACGGTCCTGCTTGGTTGGAATGTATTGTATAAATGACAAAATAAGCTTTGTTGCTAATCTTTAACCAATAGGACTACGTATAAAATTGTTCACAGTAACTTATTGTTAGGGTTCGTTATAACTGTTCATTGGACATAGCAAGCGACGTGGTGTAGTACTTAAGCCGACGGACCTGCATTCGAGAAGGTGGCGATTGAAACCTGGTAAGAACACACTAATTTCGGTTTTCCGTTGTTTCCCTAAATCGCTTAAGGCAAGTGCCAGAATGGTTCCTTTGCAAGGGTAGGGCCGATTTCCTTACCCACCCTTCACTAATCACTGTTGTTGTTAACTTACTTACTGTTCTACGCTACAGTCCGCGTAGAAGCTTGGCCTCTTTTGTCATCTGCCTCCACTCTTCTTTATCCATTCCTTTCGTTCTCCAATTTCTGTTTCTCATTGCTTTGAGGTCCTCTTCCATATCCTCAAGCCACTTTTTCCTGGGTCTTCCTCTTTTCCTTCTCCCCTCGGTCCGTCCTATACATACTTTCTCAACACTCCGCGTTTCTGACATTCTCTGTAAACAATCAGACTCTCTTATTCCTCCTTGCGTGATTTCATACAATATTCATCTGCCTAAAAAGTATTTGTAGTTCTGCCTTTGTCCTTAACCTCCAGCTTTCTTCCATCTCACTGTACCGACTATCTTTCTCAAAATCTTTCTTTCCCATTTCAGTAACCAGCCTTCTTCCTTTTTAGTCATCACCCAACCTTCCGATCCATACACTACTACGGACTTTAATGTAATAAAATATATTTTGATATTTGTATTCCTACTAACATTATTGGAGTTGAATATATTCTGCAGGTAATAGTAGCATAGGTTTCCACTTGATACTCTTACTTGAATTTCTGTTGGTGTCTATTATCTTCTGTTATTATCGAACGTAGATTTTTAAACTCTTCCAGTCCTTGATACCGTTCCCCATTTATTCTTACTGGCGTCTACTCTACATCCCTATCAGGATCTCCCTTCATCATATACTTCGTTCTGCCTGTTTTCACTCCACTTATTACTTCCGCTTCATTCCTTGTAATGCAACATTCTTATTCTTCAAAGCTCTGACATTCCTTTGCAACTAATATTACACCATCAGCATATGCCACCACCAGGTCCTGCCAGTTAAATATTGTTCCCCCTGAGTTTGTTGGGATTTGCCGAATACAACCTCTATTGTTACCTTGAAGAGTACCACAGAGACCACATCCCTCTGCCGTAGCCTTCTCCTCCCATGGAACTCTCCTCACTATTCTTGTACCTTTCTTACCTTGAAACTGTTGGTTTCATTGTCATTTCCGTCACTCTCACCAGGGGGAAACCAAAGTAATCCACACTTTGGAGAATCTTGTTTCTGTTTTGGCTACCGTATGCTTGTTTAAAATCAGTGTACAACTAGTGTAATTTCTTGTCATATTCACAAAAATTTCTCTAGCACTTGTCTCAATAAAAATATGTTGTCCACTACGGTTCTATTTCTCCTGATAATATTACACTATTCTTGCCACCCAGCACTCTACCTGAGTGGCCAAAATCTTACTAAACATCTTATAGGATGTATCCAAGACAGTAATAACGCGGTAACTGCTGGACATTGACTTAAAGTATTTCTTATGTAACGGCCAGATCATTCCCACAATCTAATCCATGCATATTTGTTCCTTTACTCATGTTTCATTTATAAACTCTTCATCTTATTTCCCCCAAATTTTAATCATTCTCCTGCTGCATTATCGTTCCTTAAGTTTTTGCGTGCATTCTTCACTTCGTTGACATCCTACATCTCCGCATCGAATTTTACTTCAAATTACACATCTGGTTCCTCGTGTTCCTCATTCAATGCTACCTCCCCCTTTCCATCAAGTATCTCAGTGAGATAGTCTGCCATCTACCCAAAGCTTTGCTTTCATCTCCAATTAGGTTTCCATGTAGAAAACTGCTCTCAGTTGAATCCTCTCGTTAGTTCTCCAGATATCGCACTCGAGGCTGTGAGGACGGGCTGTGAGTCGCGCTTGGGTAGCTCAGACGGTACAGCACTTGCCCGCGAAAGGCAAAGGTCCCGAGTTCGAGTCTCGGTCCGGCACACAGTTTTAATCTGCCAGGGAGTTTCATATCAGCGCACACTCCGCTGCAGAGTGAAAATCTCATTCCGGAAACATCCCCCAGGCTGTGGCTAAGCCATATCCACGCAATATCCTTTCTTCCAGGAGTGCTAGTTCTGCATGGTTCGCAGGAGAGCTTTTGTGAAGTTTGGAAGGTAGGAGGCGAGGTACTGGCAGAATTGAGGCTGTGAGGATGGGTCGTGAGTCGTGCTTGGGTAGCTCGGATGGTACAGCACTTGCCGCGAAAGACAAAGGTCCCGAGTTCGAGTCTCAGTCCGGCACACAGTTTTAATCCTCCAGGGAGTTTCATATCAGCGCACACTCCGCTGCAGAGTGAAAATCTCATTCTGGAAACATCCCCCAGGCTGTGGCTAAGCCAAGTCCCCGCAATATCCTTTCTTCCAGGAGTGCTAGTTCTGCATTGTTCGCAGGAGAGCTTTTGTGAAGTTTGGAAGGTAGGAGACGAGGTACTGGCAGAACTGAGGCTGTGAGGATGGGTCGTGAGTCGTGCTTGGGTAGCTCAGACGGTACAGCACTTGCCCGCGAAAGGCAAAGCTCCCGAGTTCGAGTCTCGGTCCGGCACACAGTTTTAATCTGCCAGGAAGTTGCATATCAGCGCAAACTCCGCTGCAGAGTGAAAATCTCATTCTGGAAACATCCCCCAGGCTGTGGCTAAGCCATGTCCCCGCAATATCCTTTCTTCCAGGAGTGCTAGTTCTGCATGGTTCGCAGGAGAGCTTTTGTGAAGTTTGGAAGGTAGGAGACGAGGTACTGGCAGAATTGAGGCTGTGAGGATGGGTCGTGAGTCGTGCTTGGGTAGCTCAGACGGTACAGAACTTGCCCGCGAAAGACAAAGGTCCCGAGTTCGAGTCTCGGTCCGGCACACAGTTTTAATCTGCCAGGGAGTTTCATATCAGCGCACACTCCGCTGCAGAGTGAAAATCTCATTCTGGAAACATCCCCCAGGCTGTGGCTAAGCCATGTCCCCGCAATATCCTTTCTTCCAGGAGTGCTAGTTCTGCATGGTTCGCAGGAGAGCTTTTGTGAAGTTTGGAAGGTAGGAGACGAGGCACTGGCAGAATTGAGGCTGTGAGGATGGGTCGTGAGTCGTGCTTGGGTAGCTCAGACGGTACAGCACTTGCCCGCGAAAGGCAAAGTTCCCGAGTTCGTGTCTCGGTCTGGCACACAGTTTTAATCTGCCAGGGAGTTTCATATCAGCGCACACTCCGCTGCAGAGTGAAAACCTCATTCTGGAAACGTCTCCCAGGCTGTGGCTAAGCCATGTCCCCGCAATATCCTTTCTTCCAGGAGTGCTAGTTCTGCATGGTTCGCAGGAAAGCTTTTGTGAAGTTTGGAAGGTAGGAGACGAGGTACTGGCAGAATTGAGGCTGTGAGAATGGGTCGTGAGTCGTGCTTGGGTACCTCAGACGGTACAGCACTTGCCCGCGAAAGACAAAGGTCCCGAGTGCGAGTCTCGGTCCGGCACACAGTTTTAATCTGACAGGGAGTTTCATATCAGCGCACACTCCGCTGCAGAGTGAAAATCTCATTCTGCAAACATCCCCCAGGCTGTGGCTAAGCCATGTCCCCGCAATATCCTTTCTTCCAGGAGTGCTAGTTCTGCATGGTTCGCAGGAGAGCTTTTGTGAAGTTTGGAAGGTAGGAGACGAGGTACTGGCAGAATTGAGGCTGTGAGGCTGGGTCGTGAGTCGTGCTTGGGTAGCTCAGACGGTACAGCACTTGCCCGCGAAAGGCAAAGTTCCCGAGTTCGAGTCTCGGTCCGGCACACAGTTTTAATCTGCCAGGGAGTTTCATATCAGCGCACACTCCGCTGCAGAGTGAAAACCTCATTCTGGAAACATCTCCCAGGCTGTGGCTAAGCCATGTCCCCGCAATATCCTTTCTTCCAGGGGTGCTATTTCTGCATGGTTCGCAGGAAAGCTTTTGTGAAGTTTGGAAGGTAGGAGACGAGGTACTGGCAGAATTGAGGCTGTGAGGATGGGTCGTGAGTCGTGCTTGGGTAGCTCAGACGGTACAGAACTTGCCCGCGAAAGACAAAGGTCCCGAGTTCGAGTCTCGGTCCGGCACACAGTTTTAATCTGACAGGGAGTTTCATATCAGCGCACACTCCGCTGCAGAGTGAAAATCTCATTCTGGAAACATCCCCCAGGCTGTGGCTAAGCCATGTCCCCGCAATATCCTTTCTTCCAGGAGTGCTAGTTCTGCATGGTTCGCAGGAGAGCTTTTGTGAAGTTTGGAAGGTAGGAGACGAGGCACTGGCAGAATTGAGGCTGTGAGGATGGGTCGTGAGTCGTGCTTGGGTAGCTCAGACGGTACAGCACTTGCCCGCGAAAGGCAAAGCTCCCGAGTTCGAGTCTCGGTCCGGTACACAGTTTTAATCTGACAGGGAGTTTCATATCAGCGCACACTCCGCTGCAGAGTGAAAATCTCATTCTGGAAACATCCCCCAGGCTGTGGCTAAGCCATGTCCCCGCAATATCCTTTCTTCCAGGAGTGCTAGTTCTGCATGGTTCGCAGGGGAGCTTTTGTGAAGTTTGGAAAGTAGGAGACGAGGCACTGGCAGAATTGAGGCTGTGAGGATGGGTCGTGAGTCGTGCTTGGGTAGCTCAGACGGTACAGCACTTGCCCGCGAAAGGCAAAGCTCCCGAGTTCGAGTCTCGGTCCGGCACACAGTTTTAATCTGACAGGGAGTTGCATATCAGCGCACACTCCGCTGCAGAGTGAAAATCTCATTCTGGAAACATCCCCCAGGCTGTGGCTAAGCCATGTCCCCGCAATATCCTTTCTTCCAGGAGTGCTAGTTCTGCATGGTTCGCAGGAGAGCTTTTGTGAAGTTTGGAAGGTAGGAGACGAGGTACTGGCAGAATTGAGGCTGTGAGGATGGGTCGTGAGTCGTGCTTGGGTAGCTCAGACGATACAGCACTTGCCCGCGAAAGGCAAAGGTCTCGAGTTCGAGTCTCGTTCCGGCACACAGTTTTAATCTGCCAGGGAGTTTCATATCAGCGCAAACTCCGCTGCAGAGTGAAAACCTCATTCTGGAAACATCTCCCAGGCTGTGGCTAAGCCATGTCCCCGCAATATCCTTTCTTCCAGGAGTGGTATTTCTGCATGGTTCGCAGGAAAGCTTTTGTGAAGTTTGGAAGGTAGGAGACGAGGTACTGGCAGAATTGAGGCTGTGAGGATGGGTCGTGAGTCGTGCTTGGGTAGCTCAGACGGTACAGCACTTGCCTGCGAAAGGCAAAGTTCCCGAGTTCGAGTCTCGGTCTGGCACACAGTTTTAATCTGCCAGGGAGTTTCATATCAGCGCACACTCCGCTGCAGAGTGAAAACCTCATTCTGGAAACATCTCCCAGGCTGTGGCTAAGCCATGTCCCCGCAATATCCTTTCTTCCAGGAGTGCTAGTTCTGCATGGTTCGCAGGAAAGCTTTTGTGAAGTTTGGAAGGTAGGAGACGAGGTACTGGCAGAATTGAGGCTGTGAGAATGGGTCGTGAGTCGTGCTTGGGTACCTCAGACGGTACAGCACTTGCCCGCGAAAGACAAAGGTCCCGAGTGCGAGTCTCGGTCCGGCACACAGTTTTAATCTGACAGGGAGTTTCATATCAGCGCACACTCCGCTGCAGAGTGAAAATCTCATTCTGCAAACATCCCCCAGGCTGTGGCTAAGCCATGTCCCCGCAATATCCTTTCTTCCAGGAGTGCTAGTTCTGCATGGTTCGCAGGAGAGCTTTTGTGAAGTTTGGAAGGTAGGAGACGAGGTACTGGCAGAATTGAGGCTGTGAGGATGGGTCGTGAGTCGTGCTTGGGTAGCTCAGACGGTACAGCACTTGCCCGCGAAAGGCAAAGGTCCCGAGTTCGAGTCTTTGTCCGGCACACAGTTTTAATCTGACAGGGAGTTGCATATCAGCGCACACTCCGCTGCAGAGTGAAAATCTCATTCTGGAAACATCCCCCAGGCTGTGGCTAAGCCATGTCCCCGCAATATCCTTTCTTCCAGGAGTGCTAGTTCTGCATGGTTCGCAGGAGAGCTTTTGTGAAGTTTGGAAGGTAGGAGACGAGGTACTGGCAGAATTGAGGCTGTGAGGATGGGTCGTGAGTCGTGCTTGGGTAGCTCAGATGGTACAGCACTTGTCCGCGAAAGGCAAAGGTCGCGAGTTCGAGTCTCGGTCCGGCAAACAGTTTTAATCTGCCAGGGAGTTTCATATCAGCGCACACTCCGCTGCAGAGTGAAAATCTCATTCTGCAAACATCCCCCAGGCTGTGGCTAAGCCATGTCCCCGCAAGATCCTTTCTTCCAGGAGTGCCAGTTCTGCATGGTTCGCAGGAGAGCTTTTGTGAAGTTTGGAAGGTAGTAGGCGAGGTACTGGCAGAATTGAGTCTCTGAGGACGGGTCGTGAGTCGTGCCTGGGTAGCTCAGATGGTGCAGCAGTTGTCCGCGAGTGGCAATGGTCGCGAGTTCGAGTCTCGGTCCGGCACACAGTTTTAATCTGCCAGGAAATTTGTTACAAATCTGTTACTTGAAGGTAAGCTACGAGCCATACGCTCTGTCGTGTGCTTTCCATCGACCCCAAACTATCTCTATTTGCGACTTCAGTGGCATCAGGAGAAAGTTCGTTGGAGTGCAAGCTGGAAGTCTGTTGTGTTTTCTTATGCGAGCTGGTTCAGCCTCGGTGCCAGTGATTGCCGTGTGTTCATTAGGAGGAGGCTAGTTGAACGTCCGCTACCAACCTGTCTTCGCGCTAGAGGCATTGGACGTAGGCCTGCAGTTACGGTCTGAGGTGCGATTTAGTATAACAGCAAGAGCACTGGCGTGGTTATCCCACGGATAGTGATCCGCAAAAGCGTACGCCTGTCTGGCGATTAGCCCTGATGGGCTGCCATTCATAAACAGAATTCTAGGGGTTTTCCAACAGGATAATGCTCGCCCACATATAGCTGTTGTAACACAACATGCCCTACAGTACAGTGTCGACATATTGCTTTAAAATCGCGCGGGATAGCCGCGCGGTTTCAGGCGCCTTGCCACGGTTTGCGCGGCTCTCCCCCGTCGGAAGTTCGAGTCCTGCCCCGTGCATGTGTGTATGTCTGTGTGTTGTCCTTAGCGTAAGTTAGTCTAAGTTAGGCTAAATAGTGTGTAAGCCTAGGGACCGATGACCTCGCTGTCTAGCCCCGTAGGAACTTACCACAAATTTCCAAAAAGTAATTGCTTTGGCCTGATTGATCACCAGATCTGTCCCCAGTCGAACACATATGCGACATTATTGGACGACAGCTCCAGCGTTAACGACAGACAGCATCAACCGTCCCTGTATTGGCCGACCAAGTGCAACAGATATGGAATTGCATTTCACAAACCGTCACGCGGCACCTGTACAGCATAATGCATGCACGTTTGCATGGTTGCATTTAAAATTCTGGCGGTTGCTCCTGTTATTAATGTACTAGCATTACACATTTGCAATGACTTATCTCCCGTTTACGTCAACATGTGATCTAGCAATGTTACGAAGACAAATGTTTTCCCGAAATTTCAATACTCTGTAGTAATTACTTTTTGGTGCTGCTATTTTTCCTCCGTCAATATATTTAACTGTCAATACGTATCTTTTCTTTTTGTAAAGTAATTGCTTTCTGGCGCTAAGACAGAACAGGAACTATCGAATTCGGGAAATCTGTTTGGTTCTATCATCTGCAAACTAAAGGATAAGAACACAGAAGATACATCAATAAACTATTATAAAACTACGGCACTTCCAGATCTTTCGCATGGGATTGAATGCTGACTAATTTCGAACAAAAACAATACGGAGTACAGAAACGAAATCCTTGAAGAGTACAAGGGGCTTCTCTAGCCAGATAACGAAACAAATGAGTATGTTACAAGAACCGAAAGTAGAATCAGCTGAAAATGAAAGAAATATTTACCACAACAGGTGACACGAACACGAATAAAAGATGAACAGGGTTTCTGAAATCATGGTACATCATGAACCAGGTAAAAGAAGAGATGTGAAAAAAAAGAAAAACAAACAGTAAGAGACTTTCTAAAAATAACCAGCAGGCATAATCCATGAGATGTAAAAAGAAAAAGACTTATTTTTCCATCCACTAGCATTATAAAACAGTGCAAGGTGTTTGAAAACCTCAGAAAAATATTTATTAGCCGCAGAGAAGGACGGGTAATGCACAGTTCTTTCCAACTTGCACACCGATGATGTAAATACAGGAAAGACGCTAAGTGTGATGAAAAAAATGAAGATTCTCTAGTGACGTTGCTACATACTTCATATTATAGATACATACTGGTAGGAGAAAAGAGAACCACCTGTATGAATATCAAGAACTCAGATGGGAAACCCGTCCTAATCAAAGAAGGGAAAGCAGAAAAGTGGAGGGAGTATATAGCGTGTCTATACAAGGGCGACGTACCTGAGGGCAAAGTTATGGAAATGGAAGAGAACATAGATGAAGATGAAATGGGGGATATGATAGTGCGTGAAGAATTTGACAGAGTACTGCAAGATCTAAATCGAAACAAGGCCCCGGGAGTAGACAACAGTCCATTAGAATTACTGATAGCCTTGGGAGAGCCAGCCATGGCAAAACTCTTCCAGCAAGATGTATGACACAGGCGAAATACCCTCAGACTTCAAGAAGAGTGTAATAATTCCAATCTCAAAGAAAGCAGTTTGTGAGAGGTGTGAAAAATACCGACTATCAGTTTCATAAGTAATTGTAGCAAAATACTAACATGAATTCCTTACAATAGAATGGAAAAACTGGTACAGGCCGACCTTGGGAAGGATCAGTTTGGATATCGTAGAAATATTGGAACACGGGCGGCATAACTGACTCTGCCAATTAGCCTAGAATATAGGTTAAGTAAAGACAAACCTACGTTTCTAGCATTTGTAGACTTAGAGAAAGCTTTTGAGATTGTTAACTGGAATACTCTCTTTCAAATTCCGAAGGTGGCAGGGGTAAACTACAGGGAGCGAAAGGCTATTCACAATTTGTACAGAAACCAGATAGCAGTCGCAATACTCAAATGGCTCTGAGCATTATGGAATTTAACACCTGAGGTAATCACTCCCCTAGAACTTAGAACTACTTAAACCTAACTAACCTAAGGACATCACACACATCCATGCCCGAGGCAGGATTCGAACCTGCGGCCGTAGCGGTCGCGCGGTTCCAGACTGAAGCGCCTAGAACCGCTCGGCCACACCGGCCGGCTTACAAGAGTCGAGGGGCACGAAATGAAGCAGTGGTTGAGAAGGATGTGAGACAGATTGTAGCCTATCCGCCATGTTATACAATCTGTATACTCAGCAAACAGTAAAGGAAACAGAAGAAAACTTTGGAGTAGGAATTAAAATACATGGAGAAGAAATAAAAAAATTGAGGTTTGCCGAAAACGTTGTAATTCTGTCCAGAGAACCTGGAAGAGCAGCTGAACGGAATGGACATTGTCTTGAAAGGAGGATATAAGACGAACATCAACAAAAGCAAAACGAGTATAATGGAATGTAGTCGCATTTAATCAGGCGACGCTGAGAGTATTAGATTAGGAAATGAGACACTTAAAGTAGTAAATGAGTTTTGCTATTTGGGGAGTAAAATAACTGATGATGGTCGCAGTAGAGACGATATAAGATGTAGACCGTGTAAGACAAGGAATGCGTTTCTGAAGAGAAATTTATCAACATTGAGTGTAGATTTAAGTGTCAGGAAGTCGTTTCTGAAAGTATTTGTATGGAATGTGGCGTTGTATGCAAGTGAAACATGGACGATAAGTCGGCCGGAGTAGCCGAGCGGTTCTAGGCGCTTCAGTCTGGAACCGCGCGACCGCTAGGGTCGCAGGTTCGAATCCTTCCTCGGGCATGGATGTGTGTGTGGTCCTTAGTTAGGTTTAAGTAGTTCTAAGTTCTAGGGGACTGATGACCTCAGATGTTAAGTCCCATAGTGCTCAGAGCCATTTGAACCATGGACGATAAACAGTTCAGACAAGAGGAGAACAGAAGCTCTCGAAATGTGGTGCTACAGAAGAATGCTCAAGATTGGATGGGTAGGTCACGTAACTAATGAGAAGGTACTGAATAGAATTGGTGAGAAGAGAAATTTACGGCATAATTTGATTAGAAGAAGAGATTGATTGGTAGAGCACGTTCTGAGACAGCAAGGGATCATCAATTTAGTACTGGTGGGAAGCGTGGAGGGTAAAAATCGTAGAGGGAGACAAAGAGATGAATACACTAAGGGGATTCAGAAGGATGTAGGTTGCAGTAGGTTCTGGGAGATAAAGAAGCTTGCACAGGATAGAGTAGCATGGATACCTCTATCAAACCAATCTCTGCACTGAAGACCACAACAACAACGACAACAACTGGGAGGAAACGTTTTACAAACTTTGAATCACGTTAGTGTGTCTTTTGGAAGTTTCGTTACAAAGAAATTGTTAGAACCATGTACTAAAGCATTAGCTGATCATTCTAAAACTACACTTGATTTTCTATTTATTGCAAAATTTGTGTCATCTACAAATAAAAACAAGTTGGAAACACGTAATTTTTCTGGTTAAAGGTAATGGTCATAATATGGTACCTTGGAAGGCACCATATTTAATAGGTTCGTAGTTGACATTTCATAAAGGACCTCTATATCCCCCTGTTTCCTGTCAAATAGTTAGGATGTGAACCATTTAGTGGCATTCACACCATTACATTCTAATTAACTTAAAGTGACAACAAGTTTATTTGTGTGGCCATCCTCCGCAGCAAGCATATAAATACTTGTTTTGCAAATGAAGCTGCCTTTTCCTGCTACTATTTATTTTATTTAATCCATACGCGTTTCGCCTTCTACTGTTTTAAGGTATCACCAGTGGGATGATTTGTTGATCTGCGTTTCCTCACATCTGGCTTGGAGGTCGCACTACCACTTTTATCACTCTTCTATATTCACCTCTTCGTGTTTTCGCCATCCACACACTGTTCGGCATGTTTCTCACTCGTTTTTGTGGTGGACTATCGTTCTTCTGTCACTCGATACAGCTACTTCGTCGTACACTTCTTTTCACATATTTCGCGTCGTACACTTCTTTTCACAGCGTAAATATTGCGACTCCATTCGCATGGAGTGGCAATATTTACGCTGTGAAAAGAAGTGTACGACGAAATAGTTGTATCGAGTGACAGAAGAACGGTAGTCCACCACAAAAAAGTGTGAGAAACATGCTGAACAGTGTGTGGATGGCGAAAACACGAAGAGGTGGATATAGAACAGTGATAAAAGTGTTAATACGACCTACGGATCAGATGTGAGGAAACGCAGATCAGCAAATCATCCTACTGATGATGCCTTAAAACAGTAGAAGACGAAACGCGTATGGATTAAATTAAATAAATAGCAGCAGGAAAAGGAAGTTTGATTTGCAAAACAAGTAACTTAAAGTGATATTGGTATGTATACAGTCTTTGACTGCCTAGTTTCTAGGAACCAGTGAGTAGCTCTCTGGTTTGTAGTCTCCTGCAACTGATATACACTCCTGGAAATTGAAATAAGAACACCGTGAATTCATTGTCCCAGGAAGGGGAAACTTTATTGACACATTCCTGGGGTCAGATACATCACATGATCACACTGACAGAACCACAGGCACATAGACACAGGCAACAGAGCATGCACAATGTCGGCACTAGTACAGTGTATATCCACCTTTCGCAGCAATGCAGGCTGCTATTCTCCCATGGAGACGATCGTAGAGACGCTGGATGTAGTCCTGTGGAACGGCTTGCCATGCCATTTCCACCTGGCGCCTCAGTTGGAGCAGCGTTCGTGCTGGACGTGCAGACCGCGTGGGACGACGCTTCATCCAGTCCCAAACATGCTCAATGGGGGACAGATCCGGAGATCTTGCTGGCCAGGGTATTTGACTTACACCTTCTAGAGCACGTTGGGTGGCACGGGATACATGCGGACGTGCATTGTCCTGTTGGAACAGCAAGTTCCCTTACCGGTCTAGGAATGGTAGAACGATGGGTTCGATGACGGTTTGGATGTACCGTGCACTATTCAGTGTCCCCTCGACAATCACCTGTGGTGTACGGCCAGTGTAGGAGATCGCTCCCCACACCATGATGCCGGGTGTTGGCCCTGTGTGCCTCGGTCGTATGCAGTCCTGATTGTGGCGCTCACCTGCACGGCGCCAAACACGCATACGACCGTCATTGGCACCAAGGCAGAAGCGACTCTCATCGCTGAAGACGACACGTCTCCATTCGTCCCTCCATTCACGCCTGTCGCGACACCGCTGGAGGCGGGCTGCACGACGATGGGGCGTGAGCGGAAGACGGCCTAACGGTGTGCGGGACCGTAGCCCAGCTTCATGGAGACGGTTGCGAATGGTCCTCGCCGATACCCCAGGAGCAACAGTGTCCCTAATTTGCCGGAAAGTGGCGGTGCGGTCCCCTACGGCACCGCGTAGGATCCTACGGTCTTGGCGTGTATCCGTGCGTCGCTGCGGTCCGGTCCCAGGTCGACGGGCACGTGCACCTTCCGCCGACCACTGGCGACAACATCGATGTACTGTGGAGACCTCACGCCCCACGTGTTGAGCAATTCGGCGGTACGTCCACCCGGCCTCCCGCATGCCCACTATACGCCCTCGCTCAAAGTCCGTCAACTGCACATACGGTTCACGTCCACGCTGTCGCGGCATGCTACCAGTGTTAAAGACTGCGATGGAGCTCCGTATGCCACGGCAAACTGGCTGACACTGACGGCGGCGGTGCACAAATGCTGCGCAGCTAGCGCCATTCGACGGCCAACACCGCGGTTCCTGGTGTGTCCGCTGTGCCGTGCGTGTGATCATTGCTTGTACAGCCCTCTCGCAGTGTCCGGAGCAAGTATGGTGGGTCTGACACACCGGTGTCAATGTGTTCTTTTTTCCATTTCCAGGAGTGTATGTTGTTACTGAAGGGCCCTTCCTACGTCTAAATCAAATGAGATCAGTAGCGAAAGAAAAGTGGATTATTACGTTATACGACTTTAGTGGTGGGCCATTTGGGATGCACGTGACCTGCGGAACTGGTCTCTCGTGACGAAATTCTTCACTTTGCTTTTGCATCTTACCGAAACGGTTCTGGCTTCGATGATAAAGCAAAGAGGATGGCATTTTTTTGTGGTTTCCCTAACTCAGTGGCGGGTTAACACGGACCATCGCTTTCGGCGGCCGCGCTTGCGGCGTTGTGTCGCCAGGTGGCGCGTCGGACGCAAAGCGCTGTATTGACGCAGCACACCCACGCCCCCACCCTCCGCCTACCCGTCCCAGGGCGGCAGGCAGCCGGTGTGGAAATAAAGCAGTGGGCTGGGGGCGCATCTGCCCCGCACAGAAGGCGTAACGATTTTAGGAAGGGCGGCGGTATTTCTTGGCGACGAGGGTCGCCGAGCGGGAGGGTTCGCCAGGGAGAGGCATCGCCGTTTTCCGGGAATGTCTCACAAGAGGAGATACTGCCAGGAATGAGAGCGGGGGCGGCGTTATCGCTAACCGAAGAGGGAGCAATCCGGCCATGCGACTGTCACTCGGGCAATTCCTCGAAGTACGTTGTTGGGCTGACAATATACGGGTAGCTTTCGCAGTCTGCAGTATTACGTGACAAACGCGACCATTCAGTTAACAATCAGGAATGTTTATCCGTTCGCCACATCCCTCAACAGACAAAATTCTTCTGAAATATCGTCCTTTTGTTGTGAGCGGTTCTAACTGGTACTGTTATTCTAGGAAATCGATTCTCCGAATACCGATGAGCGAACCATCGGTTAACCGAAAGTATTCTACTCGGGAAAATTCAAATTTGCGCTCGAGCCGTACACTAATCGCACGCTTTACAATCGCCCTTTTCAGCTTGACAGATTTCGGGTGTCTTACGGAATGTTTACGCTTGCCGCCAACATTGACTGCGTAGCAATAAAATAACCATTGTTAAAAAATACTGTTGACTCATGTGCAACCATGTGCGCTATGGTTACTATTATTCTGTAGAAAAATATGGGAATAGGCTGTACCAGGTCCTTATACCAGCTAATCTTCGAGTATTGTGGCATCCCTGCGACATATTAAGCAGTTACATACTCGTTTCATAAGTACCAGCTGTGCTTGCATTCATTGCGGTCATCTTTTTCTTTCAAAGTAGGTACAAATACACTTTGGGGTCCCCTTTACATGTATAAAGTAAATGAAACTCAAAGATTGTTGGTGCATGTGTCGTACTTCAGACGAACATCCAGGGTGAGGTAGCTGGGACAGGCCACCCCAAATACACTGAAAAGCCAATGAAACTGGTACACCTGCCTAATATAGTGTAGGGCACCCGCGAGCATGCAGACGTCCCGCATCACGACATAGCATGGACTCGACTAATATCTGAAGTAGTGCTGGAGGGAACTGACACCATGAATCCTGCAGAGCTGTCCGTAGATCCGTAAGAATACGAAGGGTTGGAGATCTCTTCTGAACACCACGTTGCAAGGCATCCCAAATATGCTTAATAATGTTTATGTCTGGCGAGTCAGGTGGCCATCAGAAGTATTTAAACTCTGAAGAGGGTGCCTGGAAGCACTCTGTAGAAATTCTGGTAGTGTGTGGTGTCGCATTGTCCTGCTGGAATTGCCCAAGTCCGTCGGAATTCACAGTGAACATGAAAGGATACAGATGACCAGACAGGATGCTTACGTACGTGTCACCTGTCAGAGACGTATCTAGACGTATCAGGGGTTCCATATCGTTCCAGTTGCGCACGCTCCACACCATTATAGAGCCTCCACCAACTTGACATGCAGGGTCCATGGATTCATGAGGCTGTCTCCATACCCATGCACGCCCATCCGTTCCATACAATTTGAAATGAGTCTCGTCCCACCAGGCAACATGTTTTCAGTAGTCAACAGTGCAGTGTCGGTGTTGACGGGGCCAGGCGAGGCGTAAAGCTTCGAGTAGTGCAGACATTAAAGGTACTAGAGTGGTCCTTCGGCTCCGGAATCCCCTATCGATGAAATTTCATTGAATGGTTCACACGCTGACACTTGTTGATGGCCCAGGTATTGAAAGCTGCAGCAATTTGCGGAAGTGTTGTACAGGGTGATTCAAAAAGAATACCACAACTTTAGGAATTTAAAACTCTGCAACGACAAAAGGCAGAGCTAAGCACTATCTGTCGGCGAATTAAGGGAGCTATAAAGTTTCATTTAGTTGTACATTTGTTCGCTTGAGGCGCTGTTGACTAGGCGTCAGCGTCAGTTGATGCTAAGATGGCGACCGCTCAACAGAAAGCTTTTTGTGTTATTGACTACGGCAGAAGTGAATCGACGATAGTTGTTCAGCGTGCATTTCGAACGAAGTATGGTGTTAAACCTCCTGATAGGTGGTGTATTAAACGTTGGTATAAACAGTTTACAGAGAATGGGTGTTTGTGCAAAGGGAAAAGTTCTGGACAGCCGAGAACGAGTGATGAAAATGTAGCACGCATCCAGCAAGCATTTGTTCGCAGCCCAGGAAAATCGACTCGCAGAGCTAGCAGAGAGCTGGAAATTCCACAATCAACTGTATGGAGAGTCCTACGAAAAAGGTTAGTTATGAGACCTTATCGTCTGAAATTGGTTCAAGCACTGTCTGCAGCTGATAAGATTAAAAGAATCGATTTCTGTGATTTTATCCTTGCTCAAATGGAAACAGATGAATCTTTCGTTTCAAAGATTGTGTTTAGTGATGAAGCAACTTTCCACACTAACGGGAAAGTCAACCGTCACAATGTCTGTATATGGGGCACTGAGAATCCGCGGGAAACAACTCAGTATGAACGTGGCTCGCCTAAGGTGAACGTTTTCTGTGCCATTTCAGCCGATAAAGTTTTTGGTCCCTTTTTCTTCGAAGGTGCTACTGTAACTGGACTACAGTATCTGGAGATGTTAGAGAATTGGCTGTTCCCTCAGCTCGAACAAGAAGCGCAACAATTCATATTTCAGCAGGATGGAGCGCCACCACATTGGCACTTATCTGTCCGTAACTACCTGAACGTCAACTACCCGAGGCGATGGATCGGCCGCCAGGCAGCCCGTGACAAAGCACTTCATCACTGGCCTCCAAGAAGCCCTGATCTTACCCCCTGCGATTTTTTCTTATGGGGGTATGTTAAGGATATGGTGTTTCGGCCACCTCTCCCAACCACCATTGATGATTTGCAACGAGAAATAACAGCACCTATCCAAACTGTTACGCCTGATATGCTACAGAGAGTGTGGAACGAGTTGGAGTTTTGGGTTGATATTGCTCGAGTGTATGGAGGGGGCCATATTGAACATCTCTGAACTTGTTTTTGAGTGAAAAAAAAACCTTCTTAAATACTCTTTGTAATGATGTATAACAGAAGGTTATATTATGTTTCTTTCATTAAATACACATTTTTAAAGTTGTGGTATTCTTTTTGAATCACCCTGTACTTCAAATGGCTCTGAGCACTATGGGACTTAACATCTGTGGTCATCAGTCCCCTAGAACTTAGAACTATTTAAACCTAACTAACCTAAGGACATCACACACATCCATGCCTGAGGCAGAACTCGAACCTGCGACCGTAGCGGTCACGCGGTTCCAGACGGAAGCGCCTAGAACCGCTCGGCCACAGCGGCCGGCTGTTGTACTTCTGTCACGTTGAACGACCCTCTTCAGTCGTCGTTGGTCCCGTTCTCGCAGGATCTTTTTCCGGCCGCAGCGATGTCGATATTTGATATTTTACCGGATTCCTGATATGCACGGTACTCTGGTGTAATGGTCGTACGGGAAAATCCTCACTTCATCGTTCCCTCGGAAATACTGTGTTCGATCGCTCATGCGCCGACTTTAACACCACGTTCGAACTCTCCTAAATCTTGATAACCTGCCACTGTAGCAGCAGTAAACCATCAATAACTGCGCCAGACATTTGTTGTCTTCTATAGCTGTTGCCGGCCGCTACACCGTGTTCTGCCTGTTTACACATCTGCGTACTTGAATATGCATGCCTGTACCAGTTTCTTTATATATATCGAGGCACCAAATAATAGCGGTCAATATGGCAAATTTCTTGACGTTCACAAGTAATTTTTATCTTTTGCAGTTTCGAATTACGACACCGACTTTAATATTTTCTAACGTTACAAGACAGTATATGGGACTTGATCAAGTAGTATCAAGATAACAGCGTCTCGAACCACTGTCCCGCCATCAGGAGAAGAGGTTCCACAATAGTCTACCCTGTTATACCACCAAAAATAAGCAAACACGTAACTCGATCTCGATTCCTGCGTTTGTTATCACGGCTGTCATACCAAGCGCTCAATATGTTGACCTCGAGCATAGCTGCACGCTATGAAGTGATTCTGGAGGAACAGTACTCCACATTGAATTTCTCCTGAATTTAACGGAAGCACAGGCCTCTCTTAGAAAGCATTTCGTGGCCGTCGGTGTTTGCTAACAGATCTCTTGCTTTAATTTTCGCCACAGGTAAAAGAGTAGAAGAGTTAAGTTTGGTGAGTGTGCCGACAATTTTACGTTTCCTGAACGACAGTTCCAGTGCTCTCCAAATGCTTTCTAAAGGGGTGTATCATCAGATCTGCGGAATGGGAGGGATATCCGTCATATTGGTACCACACTCATCGCCATACGCCCTGTGGGATGTCTTCCAATAACTGCGACAGCAATATACAGGGCTATTACAAATGATTGAAGCGATTTCATGAATTCACTGTAGCTCCATTCATTGACATATGGTCACGACACACTACAGATACGTAGAAAAACTCATAAAGTTTTGTTCGGCTGAAGCCGCACTTCAGGTTTCTGCCGTCAGAGCGCTCGAGAGCGCAGTGAGACAAAATGGCGACAGGAGCCGAGAAAGCGCATGTCGTGCTTGAAATGCACTCACATCAGTCAGTCATAACAGTGCAACGACACTTCAGGACGAAGTTCAACAAAGATCCACCAACTGATAACTCCATTCGGCGATGGTATGCGCAGTTTAAAGCTTCTGGATGCCTCTGTAAGGGGAAATCAACGGGTCGGCCTGCAGTGAGCGAAGAAACGGTTGAACGCGTGCGGGCAAGTTTCACGCGTAGCCCGCGGAAGTCGACGAATAAAGCAAGCAGGGAGCTAAACGTACCACAGCCAACGGTTTGGAAAATCTTACGGAAAAGGCTAAAGCAGAAGTCTTACCGTTTACAACTGCTACAAGCCCTGACACCCGATGACAAAGTCAAACGCTTTGAATTTTCGGCGCGGTTGCAACAGCTCATGGAAGAGGATACGTTCAGTGCGAAACTTGTTTTCAGTGATGAAGCAACATTTTGTATTAATGGTGAAGTGAACAGACACAATGTGCGAATCTGGGCGGTAGAGAATCCTCACGAATTCGTGCAGCAAATTCGCAATTCACCAAAAGTTAACGTGTTTTGTGCAATCTCACGGTTCAAAGTTTACGGCGCCTTTTTCTTCTGCGAAGAAAACGTTACAGGACACATGTATCTGGACATGCTGGAAAATTGGCTCATGCCACAACTGGAGACCGACAGCGCCGCCTTCACCTTTCAACAGGATGGTGATCCACCGCACTTCCATCATGATGTTCGGCATTTCTTAAACAGGAGATTGGAAAACCGATGGATCGGTCGTGGTGGAGATCATGATCAGCAATTCATGTCATGGCCTCCACGCTCTCCCGACTTAACCCCATGAGATTTTTCTCTGTGGGGTTATGTGAAAGATTCAGTGTTTAAACCTCCTCTACCAAGAAACGTGCCAGAACTGCGAGCTCGCATCAACGATGCTTTGGAACTCATTGATGGGGACATGCTGCGCCGAGTCTGGGAGGAACTTGATTATCGGCTTGATGTCCGCCGAATCACTAAAGTGGCACATATCGAACATTTGTGAATGCCTAAAAAACCTTTTTGAGTTTTTGTATGTGTGTGCAAAGCATTGTGAAAATATCTCAAATAATAAAGTTATTGTAGAGCTGTGAAATCGCTTCAATCATTTGTAATAACCCTGTATATTAGAAAATCGAGAAACAAGAAAGTGTTTAGACTCTCATCAATAAAACACCGATAAGTGATACGGGTTTTGAGAAACACGCACAAAATGTTGATAGAGCAATAAGTTATTTTTATCGATTTTTTTGAGTCAGCGTGGATTTCCAACTGAGGAGACGATTAGTACATATTGCGAATATTGACTTGCCCGTGGTTTGTAAACGATGTTACCTCTTTAAACAAAATTTTGCATAGATATGGCGCATCACTTCGTAGTTTTCATAGTTAATGTTTGTAGACCTATAATTTTTTAGGGATCATTGCCATGAAGCTGCACATGCAGTGAAATGTAAAGAGGCTGAAATGCGATGGAATGTAGTGTTCGCACAACACTTGTTTGATTGATCCCTCTCGTACTTCCGAGATGCCTCTTAGTCACATTTGCATTGTATGTTATTGATACTAAAATGTTAATTCCATTTCTTTCAATAGTTGCTCTTCTTTTACCTTGGCCTATTTTATTTTCCACACTTTCAGTTTCTAGAACCTGCCAGGTTAGCCGAGACCACTAATGCGCTACTTCCTGGACTCGGGTAGTTGCGCCGGCCCCGGATCGAATCCGCGCGACGGATTAACGACGAGGGCCGGTGTGCCGGACAGCCTGGATTTGGTTTTTAGGCGGTTTTCCACATCCCACTAGGTGAATACCAGGCTGGCCCCCACGTCCCGCCTCAGCTGCACGACTCGCAGACGTGTGAAACACGTTCACACTCTTTCACGATTTACACTAGATGCAGACAGCTGGGTACACTGATTCCGTCCTGGGGGGTACGGGGTGGCGGCGGGAATGGCACCCGGCCACCCCTTCAAATTAACCTTGCCAAGTCCGATTGTAACCACGCCGAACCTGCGCAAACTGCAGGACAAAGGTGTAAGCACAAGTACAAGCACTTTCAGTTTCTAGAACTTTTTTGATAGTGTCTGCAATGACACATTGCAAGTGCTCAGCACAATCTGGATACTCTTCATCATACAACCGCATCGCTGCTCTAATAGTCTGGCGACATTTGTCATAAATGATATTCACTTTTCCGACTGTGGTATACATTTTGAATGTCTCACAAGGTTTACGAGCAAGTTACCGGATTGTTACAACAGCTTCCTTCAAATGTCTTTCCACTCCCAAAAAGTCAATTCCTGTTTCTTCCCTTACAGCACCTAGCGAAATGGCCAGTCTTCCCACAATAGTAACATGTTATAGACTCCGCCCTCTGTTTTTCAGTCTCTACACCTCTACTTTGTCCCGTGAACCGAACCGTCACGGCTTCGTCTGTCATCCAAACGAATACTTTCAGTCTGCAAACTCAGCTTCTCTAAGTCACTAATACTTTGAGGTAGCGTTAAAAATATTAACCAGGACCTATCTCCTAGTTTTAATCTTTATTTACATTCTCTATAATCTCTGTTCCATTTACGTTTATCCCCAGAGCCTTTACACTAGCTAAAAATTGGGTTAAATGACGGCAAAAGGACTCTTCTGACCGTAATTAATATTTGTTTATTAGATCAGTCGTAAGCCTATCCAGCTCACAGTAATCACAAAGATTTCTATGAAACTGAGCTAAACTAATTCCTGATACAAAGGGCTCTTTAATGCACCGATTTAATTCACCTTTGGCCAATGGGCACAACAACTCCATATCTTTCGTCTGAAATACTCTTTAAGCAGACACAGCAACCCCTTTTTTGTCTATTGGACAGATAATACTGACAACTCATACACTCTCACAGCAGGTTAGGTAACTTCGCGAAGTTACTGAAAACATGTGGCCGTGCTGTCGTTGGTACTCTCTTGGTTGCCCAGTCACACTGAACTCACGGGCATATGTATGCGTACTCAAATCTCCCAGTTTGTCAGTGAACCATTGAACCAGTCTGACTGTTTCTCCCTCCCTACCAAGCTTCATAGTTATTATTCTGTTTTGATGTCCGAGCCTCCACTTCTCGCACGTCGTGTTATTGTTGTGCCGTTCGCAATATTGACAAGTGTTTCCGATAACCTTAAAAAGTAGATCCATTGGAGAAAAGTACAACTGGATCGAGCTTAGTCAGGAATATGGAGTTGGGAATGTAGCAGCATGGTACTTTAAAAAAGAACGGCGCTCTGTCATTAAAAATTTGTTGATTTGCTCGAAAACTGAAGCTAGCACACAAAAGCTTTAGACACTGAACAAAACTTTGAATATGTTCGTCCCTACGGGTGAGTCTACCACTGCGCATGGGGAACTACCAAAAAGTCAAATCGTATCCGAACTGTGTGGGTTAATTAAAGAGCCTTCAGGATTTGTAGTACGTGGTAAGGACAACATTCAAGACTAACACGAATGTGACGAAAATGACCCGAGGTATCAAATAAACTCTAACACAAAAAGGAAGAAAAAAATGGTTCAAATGGCTCTGAGCACTATGGGACTTAACGTCTGAGGTCATCAGTCCCCTAGAACGTAGAACTACTTAAACCTAACTAACCTAAGGACATCACACACATCCATGCCCGAGGCAGGATTCGAACCTGCGACCGTAGCGGTCGCGCGGTATCAGACTGTAGCTCCTAGAACCGCTAGGCCACTGCGGCGCGTTAAATGGTCAAAATCCAAAACTGATGGAGGACTCTGCCCCCAATGCTCCAAACGTACTGTATTGGGAGAGATCTGTCAACCTTGCTGGCCAAGGTAGGTTTTGGGAAGCGCAAAGATAAGCAATAGAAATTCTCACCGTATGAGAGCGGATTCTGTCTTGCTGAAATGTAAGCCCAGGATGGCTTGCCATGAAGAGTAACTGCCGGCCGTAGTGGCCGAGCGGTTCTAGGCGCTACAGTCTGGAACCGCGCGACCGCTACGGTCGCAGGTTCGAATCCTGCCTCGGGCATGGATGTGTGTGATGTCCTTATGTTAGTTAGGTTTAAGTAGTTCTAAGTTCTAGGGGACTGATGACCTCAGATGTTAAGTCCCATAGTGCTCAGAGCCATGTGAACCATATTTGAAGAGTAACTAACTGGGACATAGTGTTGATGTACTACTGTGATGTAAGGGTGTCATGGATGACTAAAGTGTCCCTGCTGCGAAACGAAATGGCTCCTGGTTGTCGGGCCTTATGACAGGCGACAGGTTGGTAGCCCACCGCTGGCTGGGGCGTGTCCAGACACATCTTCGGCCTGGAAGCTCATTGACTTGAGTGGAATTGCCTGCAGTGACGAGCCCCGCTTCGAACTGAACCCAAATGACCAGCGAAGACACGTCTGGAGATGCTCCAGACAGCAGCGGGACACCATCCTGACTGTCACCCGACATACGGCCTGACAACTGGAAGTGATAGTCTGGGTTGCTAATTTTTTCATACCAGGATCCCTTTGGTTGTCATCCCTCGGCACCCTTACAGCACAGTGGTACGTCGACGATATTTTACACCCGTTATATAGCCCTTCATGGTAAGCCATCATAGGTTTCCATTTCAGCAAGATAATGTCCTCCCGCATACGACGAGAGTTTCTGCTCCTTGTCTTCGTGCTTACCAATCCCTACTTTGGCGAGCAAGGTCACTGGATCTCTCCCCAATTGAGAAATTTTGGAGTTCTATGGGCAGGGTCCTCCAACCAGCTCCGGATTTTGACGATCTAACGTCCTAATTGGACAGAGTTTGGCACGATATGTGCGTCAGGGGGACATCCAACGTTCTGTCAAGCACTGCGACGCTGAACAATGGCTTGTATAAGGGCCTCATGCGGACCAACGCGTTATTGGTTTGCTCATTTTGTGAACCACTTTCTCTTGAATAAATCAACGAATTTTTCATAAATTGTAATCATTTGTTTGTCCGTACATTTAGGTCACATCTACTGATTTCCGTATCTTTCGGATAATTTCTTCGTGATGTGCCGTTTTTTCTGTGTTGGAGTGTGTTATGGACGATGAAGAAATTCCTCGTGTCATCGAGAACCAAGACCCTACGACAAAGTACCTAGCAGCAAAGACGTTCTGGAAAAAGGACAATCCATTGAGGAATGTTTTAAGTGCTTGAGGTTTATGTAGGGGCTATAACGACAAGAAGGATGTCATACTGTCCAGTTACTGTCTTTAACAGATTTGCGAGATTTAGCAGCAAAAAACGAGTCTCAACTCAGAAGCAAAAATAAATTTTGGAATCCTTTTTTCGAAACTATACAGCCACTTTAGTGGCCAATGGCTTTGTGTTACTGTAAGATGTGCGATGTAAAATTTATATGTACAGTTTTATGTATATTCGATGTTTCTTTGTTTCATAGCCCTACGTTTATGTGAATGATCATTATCAGAAAAATCCAGTTACTTTCGAATTCCACTCCCTGCCCCCTCTCCGGCCCCCGTCCTCTCCCACACGCATCCCCAACTGATTGAGATACTCGATGTTATACAGTATTCAGAGTACTCCTATAGGATGCTGGGCCACAGGAAGTAAAGAGCAACGTTTAAGAGGTATCTGTGCCGTTGCCAATATTTACGCCTCCACGGCCAGCCTTAATTTCGTCGAAGTACTACCGCGTATTAGATGACTTCATTATGTAATAGTAGGAACATCTAAAAACCCAAACATTTATATCGGTTTTGCAGAGGCTCTCTTCAGGATGACAGGAGGAGGACGGTATACATGGAAGATCATCACCAGAAACCAGAAACTCTGTAGTCCAGTATAGACCTTAAAAGGGCGGGAAAACATCTGTTTCCTTTAGTTGTTGTTCAAAAAATGGTTCAAATGGCTCTGAGCACTATGGGACTTAACATCTGTGGTCATCAGTCCCCTAGAACTTAGAACTACTTAAACCTAACTAACCTAAGGACATCACACACATCCATGCCCGAGGCAGGATTCGAACCTGCGACCGTAGCGGTCTCGCGGTTCCAGACTGAAGCGCCTAGAACCGCACGGCCTTAGTTGTTGTTCCTAATGTTACAAAGTATCGTGTCCTGATACACAAAATGATCAAGATGCCTTTCCAGTCTAAAGTGGCGTACAGAGCTTAAGGACGAAAATAATTTTCGCATGGCGTGCAGCTCGATGAACCAGGGACCACACGTATAAAGAACTGTCACAGTGCATTACAGGAGGTAACTGAAAGAAATTCGCAATGAGCGAAGAGAAATGACACTTTGATTCAAAGCCAACAATTATATTGAAGTCTTCGTGATTGATGATGGTCTCCTGACCATTACAAAAAGCGGGACATCGTCCTTAATAGGGTGTGTATTCACCACGCACGGCAATGCATGCTGTATACCTCGCTCTCATGGTCATCACAAGCTTGGTACGGAGATCTTGTGATATCACGTTCCATTTCTCCATCAGCATAGGTTGGCAGCTACTTGCCTGGTGGTTGGTGCATGTGGTAGTGCTGTAGTATGTATCTCCATAGGATCCCACTCCTCCCCGATGGGATTTAAGTAAGGGTATGGGCATGCCAATTTAACCACCGAATATTCTTGCGTTCCAAGAGCTCGACCACCGGCGCAGTTCGATACGATCGCGCATTGTCATCCATAAAAATATGGTAGAGTAGGAACCAAATGCATCCCTGAAGAGTCGCCTATGACGAAAGACTACAGTGTGACAAAAATCTTCAGCATTCAGTGTAATGTGTTCGGAGATTTGTAGGTCAGTACGCCAATGCAACGTTATGCCTCCCCACACCATAGCAGCTGGGCCACCAAAACCATCACGTTCGACAATCTTCCTGGGCACATTACGTGTGAGGGAAACTTGAAAAACAAGCTTCTCGTAGAACGGTTCTTTAAAAAATAGAGGCTGGAGGGGAAGGGGGGTTGTTCTCAATGGAGAGACGTCTACAGACGTTAAAGTAACCTCTGGCGTGCCACAGGGGAGTGTTATGGGACCATTGCTTTTCACAATATATATAAATGACCTAGTAGATAGTGTCGGAAGTTCCATGCGGCTTTTCGCGGATGATGCTGTAGTATACAGAGAAGTTGCAGCATTAAAACTTGCAGCGAAATGCAGGAAGATCTGCCGCGGATAGGCACTTGGTGCAGGGAGTGGCAACTGACCCTTAAAATAGACAAATGTAATGTATTGCGAATACATAGAAACAAGGATCCTATATTGTATGATCATATGATAGCGGAACAAACACTGGTAGCAGTTACTTCTATAAAATAACTGGGAGTATGCGTACGGAACGATCTGAAGTGGAATGATCACAAAATTAATTGTTGGTATGGCGGGTACCAGGTTGAGATTCATTGGGAGAGTCCTTAGAAAATGTAATCCATCAACAAAGGAGGTGGCTTACAAAACACTCGTTCGACCTACACTTGAGTATTGCTCATCAGTGTGGGATCCGTACCAGGTCGGGTTGACAGAGTAGATACAAGATACAGAAGATCCAAAGAAGGGCGGCGCGTTTCGTCGCAGGGTTATTTGGTAAGCGTGATAGCGTTAGGGCGATGTTTAGCAAACTGAAGTGGTAGACTCTGCAAGAGAGGCGCTCTGCATCGCAGTGTAGCTTGCTCGCCAGGTTTCGAACGGGTGCGTTTCTGGTTGAGGTATAGTGTAGTACTAGGGACAGAAAGTTGGCTGAAAGCAGACGTAAACAGTAATGAAATCCTCAACTCAGATTGGAATGTATACCGAAGATACAGGCTGGACAGTGAAGGGGAATGTGAAATGATTTGGGTGAAAGTCACGGTTAAAGCAGGGTCAGACATGGTAATTGGATGTCTCTATAGGCCCACTGGCTCAGCAGCTGTTGTGGCTGAGCACCTGAAGGATAATTTGGAAAATATTTCGAGTAGATTTCCCCACCATGTTATAGTTCTGGGTGGAGATTTTAATTTGCCGGATATAGACTGGGAGACTCAGACGTTCATAACGCGTGGCAGGGACAAAGAATCCAGTGAAATTTTTTTAAGTGCTTTATCTGAAAACTACCTTGAGCAGTTAAACAGAGAACCGACTCGTGGCGATAACATATTAGACCTTCTGGTGACAAACAGACCCGAACTATTTGAAAAAGTTAACGCAGAACAGGGAATCAGCGATCATAAAGCGGTTACGGCATCGATGATTTCAGCCGTAAATAGGAATATTAAAAAGGGTAGGAAGATTTTTCTGTTTAGAAAAAGTGACAAAAAGCAGATTTCAGAGTACCTGTTGGCTCAACACAAAAGTTTTGTCTCAAGTACAGATAGTGTTGAGGATCAGTGGACAAAGTTCAAAACCGTCGTACTCGTACATAATGCGTTAGATGAGTATGTGCCAAGCAAGATCGTAAGAGATGGAAAAGAGCCACCGTGGTACAACAACCGAGTTAGAAAACTGCTGCGGAAGCAAAGGGAACTTCACAGAAAACATAAACATAGCCAAAGCCTTGCAGACAAACAAAAATTACGCGAAGCGAAATGTAGTGTGAGGAGGGCTATGCGAGAGGCGTTCAATGAATTCGAAAGTAAAGTTCTATGTACTAACTTAGCAGAAAATCCTAAGAAATTATGGTCTTATGTCAAAGCGGTAGGTGGCTCAAAACAAAATGTCCAGACACTCTGTGACCAAAATGGTACTGAAACAGAGGATGACGGTCTAAAGGCCGAAATACTAAATGTCTTTTTCCAAAGTTGTTTCACAGAGGAAGATTGCACTGTAGTTCCTTCTCTAGGTTGTCGCACAAATGACAAAATGGTAGATATCGAAATAGACGACAGAGGGATAGAGAAACAAAATCGCTCAAAAGAGGAAAGGCCTCTGGACCTTATGGGATACCAGTTCAATTTTACACAGAGTACGCGAAGGAACTTGCCCCCCTTCTTGCAGCGGTGTACCGTAGGTCTCGAGAAGAGCGTAGCGTTCCAAAGGATTGGAAAAGGGCGCAGGTCATCCCCGTTTTCAAGAAGGGACGTCGAACAGATGTGCAGAACTATAGACCTATATCTCTAACGTCGATCAGTTGTAGAATTTTGGGACACGTATTGTGTTCGAGTATAATGACTTTTCTGGAGACTAGAAATCTACTCTGTAGGAATCAGCATGGGTTTCGTAAAAGACGGTCATGTGAAACCCAGCTCGCGCTATTCGTCCAAGAGACTCAGAGGGCCATAGACACGGGTTCACAGGTAGATGCCGTGTTTCTTGACTTCCGCAAGGCGTTCGATACAGTTCCCCACAGTCGTTTAATGAACAAAGTAAGAGCATATGGACTATCAGACGAATTGTGTGATTGGATTGAGGAGTTCCTAGATAACAGGACGCAGCATGTCATTCTCAATGGAGAGAAGTCCTCCGAAGTAAGAGTGATTTCAGGTGTGCCGCAGGGGAGTGTCATAGGACCGTTGCCATTCACAATATACATAAATGACCTGGTGGATGACATCGGAAGTTCACTGAGGCTTTTTGCAGATGATGCTGTGGTGTATTGAGAGGTTGTAACAATGGAAAATTGTACTGAAATGCAGGAGGATCTGCAGCGAATTGACGCATGGTGCAGGGAATGGCAATTGAATCTCAATGTAGACAAGTGTAATGTGCTGCGAATACACAGAAAGATAGATCCTTTATCATTTAGCTACAAAATAGCAGGTCAGCAACTGGAAACAGTTAATACCATAAATTATCTGGGAGTAAGCATTAGGAGTGATTTAAAATGGAATGATCATATAATGTTGATCGTCGGTAAATCAGATGCCAGACAGAGATTCATTGGAAGAATCCTAAGGAAATGCAATCCGAAAACAAAGGAAGTAGGTTACAGTACGCTTGTTCGCCCACTGCTTGAATACTGCTCAGCAGTGTGGGATCCGTACCAGATAGGGTTGATAGAAGATATAGAGAAGATCCAACGAAGAGCAGCGCGCTTCGTTACAGGATCATTCAGTAATCGCGAAAGCGTTACGGAGATGATAGATAAACTCCAGTGGAAGACTCTGCAGGAGAGACGCTCAGTAGCTCGTTACGGGCTTTTGTCAAAGTTTCGAGAACATACCTTCACCGAAGAGTCAAGCAGTATATTGCTCCCTCCTACGTATATCTCGCGAAGAGACCATGAGGATAAAATCAGAGAGATTAGAGCCCACACAGAGGCATACCGACAATCTTTCATTCCACGAACAATACGAGACTGGAATGGAAGGGAGAACCGATAGAGGTACTCAAGGTACCCTCCGCCACACACCGTCAGGTGGCTTGCGGAGTATGGATGTAGATGAAGATGTAGATGCAGAATATATTGCTTCCTCCTACTTATACGTCCCGAGGAGATCACGAATGTAAAATTAGAGAGAGAGTCGAGCGCGCACGGAGGCTTTCCGGCAGTCGTTCTTCCCGCGAACCATACGCGACTGGGACAGGAAAGGGAGGCAATGACAGTGGCACGTAAAGTGCCCTCCGCCACACACCATTGGGTGGCTTGCGGAGTATAAATGTAGATGTAGATGTAGAAATTTGTGGTTTGTCACCAGCTTACACGGAAAAGTTTCGCGACTGTACATCTCCGAGTGGTTCTGTTTAGTTTATAACGCATACCACATTTTACTGACTACATGCTATAGCATTAGTTTCTGATCCTCTGTTTCGTGCAACAAAATCTTCGTCTATAATAGCATTTCACGGTTGCAGTAAGTAATTTTCGGGACACACTTGAATATCTTCTACGCGTGCATAAAATCTGGCAGAGTCAGCATTCCGTGAGTTCTCCACTTCACACTGTAGACAGCGTACCAGATAAATCCGGGAATGGCCGACAGTGCGAGAAACCCTGGAGCCCTGCACGGCACTGCACGAGATTTTCCATTAAAACACGAATACTCGTGCCCAGGCTTTTGTCGGAAACTCGACAGAGATCTGCTGCCGCCGCCGCTGGGGGGCGCCGCGTTTATCCTCGTACTTGGCTTACTTTCGGCGCTACGGTTTAACTTTGAGTAATTACTGTTTAATTACTCGACTGCGACGCGCAAGATGGAGCCCTAATGTGATTAACGGAAACACAATTAAAATTGAGTGGCGGTTGAGTTACTTCCGTAATCAATGGCAGCGGAGCACGGCAGACGGAGTTCTCTTCTCGGGCGGCTTCTGCTGCGGAGAGAGTTGCCAGATTAAGTAGCAGTCCAGTGCCGCGCTGTTTGCTGGGATTCTGACCGCCATATTGACATTCCAATCGCAATATTTCGCCTGCTGTCGTACAGGTCTTAGACCGTAGACAGTATGCGCGCGTGACACCATCATATTGAATCCTTCTCGATCAGCTAATTGGTGACATATTGGCAAAACTGGTTACTGTTTTCCTACTGATGAAGTACGAAGTATTGCACCAAGCAATATGTCTCTGCCCTGGTATAAGATCAAGTATTTAGTGAGATGAGAGCGCAGAATACTCTGCCCAGGGCATTACAGCGCCGACAGGACTTCCGTAGGTGCTAACATGACTGGAAATGTGGGGCGAATGATGTCATGACTGCCCAATTGTTACGTCAGCCTCTGGAGATGCTGACATTACAGGGAAGTTGGGAAAACTGATGTCATGTCTGAACCACAATTACGCCCAGCGCCTCAGACTTTTTATGAGCTTGAGGTCATGAACACCGCCATTTCAGAAAGTCCAACTGACTCGGCTTGTATATATACTGTGTAATTCAGACGCAGTCATGGTCAGGCGTAGGCCAAGGTGAGGTTCACGTCCGTCGTGAAGCCCACGTGAATCAAGATGGAGTCTCAGATAATTTCTCATTTATTGCTCCACCTCAGTTGCACATTTTTAAGCAGATTACATTTCTAGATGACTCTGGATCATCTTCGGATTTAAGTAGTTACGTCAGCAAACAGTCTCGTCTAATCAGGACTACATAACAGACTATGGATATGTGGTTCTGAGTAAGACAATAAGGGTTGCTAACGCAAGTACTCAGATCTGAATATGATTCACAGTAATTCAAACATGTAATCTAATGAAAAATGTGCAACTGAAACGGAACAACTAACGAGAATTAATAACTTACAGTTTCTGAATCTCTCAAGATGATTATGTTGGCTATACTGAAAACTACAGTCTCTTCAATAGCTGCAGGTCGTTGTGTGGATGCTGCTGACTTGGAACCTCTGCACTGTGGAGTCATCAAAACCTTTGCACCGTTGGGTCATCCATTTGGTAACTGCTGTCAGCTGTTGGCCACCTCTCTGGCGTAGCGGGGGTTTGAGCCTGGACATTCTAGCTGCCCAGCCGTCACCGTCTCTGTGGGCACAAGCTTCAGCTGTCTGCTTTCCCATTTTCTGTGGCATCGGGTATCAGATATTTCTATCCTCTTCTTATCTGAATTGTTAACTGTCCACATTCCATTTCTATAAAGCACCTTTAGAAAAGAATTCCTGAAATTTAAATTTCTTTCAAATGTTAATATATTTTCCATTTTCAGGAATGTTTCCCTTGCAGTTACCAGTTTGCATTTTATATTCTCTCTACTTCGGCCAACATCAGTTATTTTGCAGCCCAAATAGCAAACCATATCTACTACTTTTAGTATCCCATTTCCTTGTCTAATTCACTCAACATCACCTGATTTAAATGGACTACATTTCATCACTCCTGTTTTTGGTTGACACAAGTTTTTGGAACTAATCATGTAAAAATAGAGGCTGTTAACTTTGGAATTCACACAAATAAAAGATTTTTTCTTAAAAATCAACACACTACCGTTCATTTGAAAACCATTTTCCGTACGTCACTCTGCATCGCATGACGGTATCTGCATCCTCTCTCAAGAATAATGTCTTAGTGTCGCATCCCTCCCCCTCTTGTAACCTCCCTCTCACTTATCGACCTTAATGACAGTGAAAAATTAAACCACGTGTACCTAATGGAAATTTGGGAAACGCAATCGTCACCGAAGTTAATTTGTCGGTAAAGAGGGAGGAAAGGGTTACATCTAAATGAAAGGAAAAATGCTAAGGAAACAGGTGGAAATTAATTTTGAAAAGGGGCAAAGTTAATAAAGAAAGTAAATGTGCGGCCATTACGTTAACAATTAACTGGCGCTAATTAGATATTTGAGATTTGGGGGAAATTACGGTCGCCAGTCCTAAGGACAGTTACTATAGTAACTGAAAAAGAAAGGTTATTACACATATAATTAGCACTAGAAGCGTGGCAACTGAAGGTTGACACGTGCAGTGTGAAAACTGAAAGTTTGTCAGAAGTAATAAATTTCGCTACACTCTGAATTAATAAAACAGGAAAATCGAAAGTTAATTTAGTGACTGAAGATAATAGTGAGCTTTCTTTCCGAAGCACATCGAAATTCAGTAAAATACGGTTAGTCTTGGAATACCTCAACAATCATTGCAAAAGCTACTTGAATCTATGCAATTTAGAAATAAGAGATTTAACTTTGAACTTGAATTAAATGATTCTGAACAATTAACAATAGTAAAATTTAGTACATACCAAGCTGAGGTGCAGTCACAGGTAAGCTAAAATATGGTAACAAAACTCGCACTCTTAATTTGTGCTTGTGTAATCTAAATATTGTAGTCAGCTATGAATACTTTAACTGAACTTTGAAATTAAAGCAGTGAAACCTAATTATATTACTTTAATGCTGGCGTTTGAATTTCAACGACACTCGGGTTCATTTCGGAAAAGGAAGGGACCTTGCTTGGTAATGCAACTGGGACAATGAGCAACAAAGGTTCATGCTAAGTAGCTGTAATTTTGTGATGCAACAATTTTAAAAGTTTGAAAAGCTGAGGTCTGCCATACAGTTCTAAAACTTTACGTGCTTCCAGTCTTCCTTGTTGGTTGATTGAAGGTTTGAAGCCGTCGATCGAGGAGGTGGCGACAGTCACTCATTGTCAGCCGTCGCTGTTGCAGAAGCTGGATGTTGGCGCGCCTTCTTCTCGACACGGTCACCAGACGAAACGGGCTCTTGATGTGCGCCAGCTAATGCTTCCCGTCCGCGACACCATGTCAGAAACTATCATCGCAAGTCGAGCGTAATTACATGCTGCCAAACCCCGAAAGCGCAGCAACTCGCGGGAGCTTCACACAACACACCTGCTCCACTCGCTACTCCAGCCAGACTCCCCCTCTGCCCGCGCTCCACGCGACAGAGTTAACACTACCAAAAATCCTACACACTTTGATTCTTCACACGACCTATCGATGTAATCGTTCGATAGCAGTTTTCCCTAGGCAAGACCCAGCGTAAAAATACAAATAATATTTACGAAACAAACCAATTATACATCGACATAAATGCATAAATATATATATACAAATAGTAAAACAATTACAATATGTAAAGACACAGAAATGTCATATATTCAGGTAACAAAAATAAGGAAAACAAATTTATAGTACAACAGATGGAAATAGGAGGATATGCATTTCCGGCGTTACACTCTCCCAGCAGCACCCACCCACCCACACACACACACATTTTGAGTTCAGTTTAGGGCAGTAATACAGCTGAGGTAGGCTCGAGAATGGTCAGTGTCATCGCAGGTGTGTGAGGGCGGAAGGTGTCCCCTCACTGGACAAACAGGCGGCCACCGCCCGAAGGACAGGTGAGCGCCGAGCACCAGCTGTTTATCCAGTGTCGCCGTCCCATTAGACGGCCGACACCTTGCAGCGCGGGCTAATTCCTAGAGCATATTTGGGCGCGCCGTTATTATTTAGGCAGCGCAGCGGCGCCGTATGTGCCTACTGATTTAGCGGTACCCGCCGGCTGACACAATTCGCACCGGAGCGCTGTTTGGCGAAGCCGTTGGACCGCGACCAATCAACGCTGGCGTTGGGTGACGTTCCACTACGAGCTGGGGCTTTGTAGCCGTTCTCTCTGTCACGAGGCGCAGCGGATGCATCGCGCCAGTAGCGTCCAAACTGTTTCGCCTAAGTCGGAGTGCGGACATGTTGATTTGTGTTTTCTGTTATATCACATTATGTCAAATTATGGTGAAGTTACTGGATAAACAACCATTATAAAAGTGATGTTTGAAACATCAGTTACTACCCACAGTCCCAGTATTGTTATTATCGAAAGACATCTTCATATATGAGCCACTACTGCGAGGTGCCGGGGCAAGCAGTGTATTTAACACTAAATTCTTCTAGAATCTACATATGTACGTGATGCTCTAAGCCCCCCCTATTCTAACTCCGACTTTTGCTGTTGCACAAGGATTAAAAAAAATACGCGAACTGGCTCTAATCAACCCTGCCAGTGGAGTAGAAGAGAGTTTGGCACCTGCAATAATTTAATTTGATAAATAAGTTAAATAAACGAAGATTTCATTAACATAGTGAGGAATGATAGGGTTGCTCTACCGATTAACAGAATGAAAGTTCTGTCCAAAATAACAATATGATTTATTAAGACTAAACACAAAATAATAAACAAAAACACATGAAACATTTACAATACATCAAATTGGCTCAAATTGGATACTCAAACAAACGCTGTGAATGTGAAGTTGTCCCTAAACTAGATTGTGAGGATTATGATGAAGTGGTATGTGCAGCCAATTCCTTGCAACTCAAATCTTAGAGAAAACACATAGCCATCCCAACATTAATTGCTGCTACCCAAGACAGAACAAAGTTAGAGAAAGATGAACAGGCACGCTCTGCTGAGCTCTGATTGTCACCTAGGGAAATCCCTGTCTGCCGGTGCTGCGGACATACCTTACCAAACTGTCTTCTTAACTGCCAGAACACGATATGGCGTACCGGAGGCGATGGCTGGTTGCTTCGACGTCCTCGACCGAAAGGCGAGAGCCGACTACCCCCAAGAGCACCCGTACAAAACCGAACACAGAACATTCCCGCCCCCACAACAGTGGCCGTGATTAACCGTTCCAATCAGCAACTCGAAAACCGGCGGAAAATTCCACTCCATTGCCAGAACACTACCATTCCACCAATGGAGATTCTTGGCGCCAATTTCTGCGCCGATTTTGCTACGTCACGGAGATATGCCCTGAATAAGCCAATCACAGTTACGATTTTGCAGAAAGCGCGGGAATTTGCCCGCCACAACTGCCTGGGTACACAAGTCATTCCCACGCCTCGCTGGTAGCCCGCCAGAAAGTGTTTTCGCTAAGTTTCTGCGAAGTAACGGAATCTCTGGCCCAGCCGCTACTTCAGGCTCCTGTGGGCGTGCCTCTTGACAATGTCGGCGTCTGGAAAGCATTCACTCGACTCTCTCACACCCGTCGGTTTACCCTTTCAAAGTCAGCAGAGCCCACCTGTCACCGGACCACCCGGGTCACGAGAGACGCTATGTGGTAAGTCCGCGTGTGAAGGAATAGCAACTTACCACCGCATGCAATTCGAGAGGAGAATCGTAAGATAGAAATATGAGAAGGGGCTCATGCCACCTCTCACTACAGGTCTACTAAGTTAAAGCAAAAGTAATTATACCCAGGACACCCATGTGTGTCGGACCTGCTTCTTCCCGGAGTAGTGCAGCAAGTCAACGTGGCATAGACTCAACAAGTCGGTGGAAGACCGCTGCAGAGATGTTGAGCCACGCTGCCTCAATTTCCGCCCATAATTGCGTAAGTGTTACCGGTGCAGGGTTTCGTGCACGCACTAACATCTCGATTATCTCCCATAAATGTTCGAGGGGATTCATGTCGGGCGATGTGGGTGAACATATCATTCGTTCGAATTGTCCAGAACTTCCTTCAGACATACAGCGAACAATTGTGTCCCAGTGACATTGTTGTAACTGCGACCAGGACGGTCGCGGGGTAGCAAAGACGGTAGGCGTGGTGGGACCCGCAGAGAGGCCCTCGAACAACAACACAACGGCAGAGGACGGACACGACCAGCGAAGGACAGAGTGAATACAACAAGACCGAACAACAGTCACAAGGAAACAAACACGTCCACTCGTACACGAACCAGGAAGTAAGCAGTCTAGCGCAAAGCGAGGTGTAAACCGACGTAAGCGAGATTAGACTGACTGGCTGAGCTTTTTTTCTTTTTCCTTTATTGATTTTCAATTTCCCCCAAAGGGGGTGGGCTGGCAGCAGCTTAGTACGCTGCTCTACAGCCTACAGACTTTTATTTTAAAAAACGGAAGAAGAAAAGAAACAAGAAAAACAGGCAATAAAATGGTGACGTCAAGTGTAAAATGGCGGAAAATGCGGGAAGTTAAAACAGAAAGCGAAAGGGGTTGGCAACGTTAATAAAAGACACAGGAATCAGACCAGTAACATAGTACACACACAATTAAAAAAACACGGCGACATTCTGATTTCTGTTCGCAAGAGATAAAAGGCACACCCAGCGACAGTATGATGGCCGTTCGCAACACTTCCCAAAAAACACAACACGGAACACTCACTGTAGAACACTCACTGTATAACACTCAACGTAGAACACTCACTGTAGAACACTCAATGTAGAACACTGCACGAAAGTGGCGGCACAAAGACGACACTCCCGAGCTAAAGGACATGGGGCCCCCTGGAGGAAGGGGAAGAACAAGGAGGGACGAAGGAAAAAAACGAAAAAGGGGGGGAACCAAGGAGGGAGAGGATTTATAAAGGGGGAGAAGGGCAGACGCAAGAGGGAATGAGAGGAGGCAGAGGAGGGAAATGTAAAAGGACTCGGGGGAGAGAAGGGGCAAAGAGAGGGGAGGTGGGGAAGAAAGAGGATGGAAGGGGGGAGAGGGAGCCTGGGAAAAGGACAGAGGAAAGGAGGAGGAGTGAGGATCAGAGTTGATAGGAGGGATAAATGGAGGGAGAGAGGGCATCATCCGGGAGGGGGAGTTGATGGAAGCCACCTTGGGGAAGGAGATGTAGGGTGTAGAGATGGAGGGTAGGGGGGACACAACAGTGAAGACGTGGCACGGGGCAGAGATGGGAGAGGAGAGGAGCAACCAGGGGGTGAGGGAGTTCAAGGCGGCTGGGGGTGTAGAGGATGTGGATATGTTCGAGGAATAGGAGCAAATGGGGGGAAGGAATGAGATCATAGAGGATCCGCGTGGAGGATGGGAGGCGTATACGGAAGGCGAGGTGGACTGCATGACGCTCCAGGATCTGGAGGGACTTATAGAATTTGGGGGGGGGGCAGATATCCAGGCAGGACTGGCATAACAGAGGACGGGACGGATTAAGGATTTGTAGGTGTGGAGGATGGTGGGATGGTGGAGGGGTGCAACCCCCATGTCCGGCCAGAGAGGAGTTTGAGGAGTCGGAGGCGGTTGTGGGCTTTGGATTGGATGGAGCGGAGATGAAGGATCCAGGTGAGGTGACGATCAATGGTGAGGACAAGGTAGGTGAGGGTGGGGGTGAGGCGGACAGGACAGGCGCAGAGAGTAAGGGAGAAATCCAGGAGCCGGAAGGAGCGAGTGGTACGGCCTACGATGATGGACTGGGTCTTGGAAGGATTGAGTTTCAGGAGCCATTGGTTACACCATGCAGCAAAAAGGTCAAGGTGATTCTGGAGAAGGCGTTGGGACCGTTGGAGGGTAGGAGCGAGGGTGAGGAATGCAGTGCCATCAGCATTTTGCAAGAGGTGTACTGGAGGGGGGGGGGGTTGGGGCATATCTGCAGTGTGCAGGAGGTAGAGGAGAGGGGAGAGGACAGAGCCCTGGGGCACACTGGCAGAGGGGTAGAAGGTGTGGGAATTGGCATTATGGATGGTAACATAGGAGCGGCAGTGGGAGAGGAAGGAGGCCATCAGACAGATGTAGTTGATAGGAAGGGCGTAGGTTTGGAGTTTAAACAGGAGACTGGGATGCCAGACACGGTCGTAGGCCTTTTCGAGGTCAAGGGAGACAAAAATGGCGGAGCGACGGAAGCTGGAGGGAGAGGAGATGAGTGAGGCGGAGGAGTTGGTCATCAGCAGAGATGGAAGGTCGAAAGCCACATTGGGTGTTTTGGAGCAGGTGGTTTTGGCGGAGGTGGTGATGGATGCGCCGGGAAAGGATGGATTCCAAGAGCTTGGATGGCCGAGTGAGTGGCCGGCGTTTAAGTACGCTATCGGGGGCGCCGCTATTGGCCGCCGGGACCACGTGTTCCACTGGGGCGCCCTCACACTAAAAGCGGGCCAGGAGGCGCGCGCCGCCACAACTTACGGCGCGATGGTGCAGAGAGCTCTAGGGGTCTTCGACGCCCATGACGTCTGGCGCGGATTCAAATTCCGCGACGCGCGGTACCAGAGACATGGCGCACTGTCATCCATAAAAATTCCATCGTTGTTTGCTGCAAATGGTCTCTAAGTAGTCGAACATAATCATTTCCAGGCAACGATCGCCCTGCGCCAGCTGTTTTGTCTGGAGCCGCGGTTAGACGGGAGAAATCTTGCAGCACTGGCTAATTCCTAGAGTACATTTGTTGAGTTGGACCAAAGGACCCAGTTCACCCCACGTAAACACAGGCCAAACCACCATGCAGCTACCACTAGATTAGATTAATACTAGTTCCATGGATCATGAATACGATATTTCGTAATGATGTGGAACGAGTCAAATTTTCCAATACATGACATAATTAAGTTAATTTAACAACATACTTAAGTTAATATAACAACTTTTTCATTTTTTGTGTTTTTTTATTTTTATTTATTTTTATTTTTATTTTTTTATTTATATCTAAATATTCCTCTATGGAGTAGAAGGAGTTGTCATTCAGAAATTCTTTTAATTTCTTCTTAAATACTTGTTGGTTATCTGTCAGACTTTTGATACTATTTGGTAAGTGACCAAAGACTTTAGTGCCAGTATAATTCACCCCTTTCTCTGCCAAAGTTAGATTTAATCTTGAATAGTGAAGATCATTCTTTCTCCTAGTATTGTAGTTACGCACACTGCTATTACTTTTGAATTGGGTTTGGTTGTTAATAACAAATTTCATAAGAGAGTATATATACTGAGAAGCTACTGTGAATATCCCTAGATCCTTAAATAAATGTCTGCAGGATGATCTTGGGTGGACTCCAGCTATTATTCTGATTACACGCTTTTGTGCAATAAATACTTTATTCCTCAGTGATGAATAACCCCAAAATATGATGCCATATGAAAGCAACGAGTGAAAATAGGCGTAGTAAGCTAATTTACTAAGATGTTTATCACCAAAATTTGCAATGACCCTTATTGCATAAGTAGCTGAACTCAAACGTTTCAGCAGATCATCAATGTGTTTCTTCCAGTTTAATCTCTCATCAATGGACACACCTAAAAATTTTGAATATTCTACCATAGCTATATGCTTCTGATTAAGGTCTATATTCATTAATGGCGTCATACCATTCACTGTACGGAACTGTATGTACTGTGTCTTATCAAAATTCAGTGAGAGTCCGTTTACAAGGAACCACTTAGTAATTTTCTGAAAGACAGTATTGACAATTTCATCAGTTAATTCTTGTTTGTCAGGTGTGACTACTATACTTGTATCATCAGCAAAGAGAACTAACTTTGCCTTTTCATGAATATAGAATGGCAAGTCATTAATATATATTAAGAACAACAAAGGACCCAAGACTGACCCTTGTGGAACCCCATTCTTGATAGTTCCCCAGTTTGAGGAATGTGCTGATCTTTGCATATTATAAGAACTACTTATTTCAACTTTCTGCACTCTTCCAGTTAGGTACGAATTAAACCATTTGTGCACTGTCCCACTCATGCCACAATACTTGAGCTTGTCTAGCAGAATTTCATGATTTACACAATCAAAAGCCTTTGAGAGATCACAAAAAATCCCAATGGGTGGTGTTCGGTTATTCAGATCATTCAAAATTTGATTAGTGAAAGCATATATGGCATTTTCTGTTGAAAAACCTTTCTGGAAACCAAACTGACATTTTGTTAGTACTTCATTGTTACAGATATGTGAAGCTACTCTTGAATACATCACTTCCTCAAAAATTTTGCATAAAGCTTGTACAGTGCTTTGTTGACATCTTTGGTCCGTAGCTTCGTGGGGTCAGCGCCACACTCGAACCCTACCATCAGCACTTACCAACTGAAACATTGACTCATCTGACCAGACGACGTGTTTTCGGACGTCTGTAGTCCAACCGATATCGTAGCGAGCCCAGAACAGGCGCTGCAGGTGATGTCACGCTGTTAGCAAAGGCTCTCGCGTGGATCGCACTGCCACAGCCCACTAACGCCAAATTTCGCCGCACTGTCCTAAGGGATGCATTCGTCATACTTCCCACAGTGACTTCTGCTGTTATTTCACGCAGTGTTGCTTGTCTGCTAGCACTGACAACTCTATGGAAATGCCGCTGCTCGCAGTCGGTAAGTGAAGGCTGTCGGCCACTGACTTGACTGTGGTGACAGCTAATACCTAAAATTTGGTATTATCGGCACACTCTTGACACTGTGACCCTCAGCACATTGAATTCCAAACGATTTTCAAAATGGAATGTACCATGCTACCATTCTGCGTTCAGTTCCCGTCGTGAAGCCGTAATCACGTTGGTAATATTTTCGCATGATTCACCTGAGTACAAATGATAGCTCCATTGCTGCCCGTTTATACCTTTGACAACACTGTAAAGGCACTGACCGTTTTATACCTTGTGTACTCAATACTATCGCAGTCTGTATACACTCCTGGAAATTGAAATAAGAACACCGTGAATTCATTGTCCCAGGAAGGGGAAACTTTATTGACACATTCCTGGGGACAGATACATCACATGATCACACTGACAGAACCACAGGCACATAGACACAGGCAACAGAGCATGCACAATGTCTGCACTAGTACAGTGTATATCCACCTTTCGCAGCAATGCAGGCTGCTATTCTCCCATGGAGACGATCGTAGAGATGCTGGATGTAGTCCTGTGGAACGGCTTGCCATGCCATTTCCACCTGGCGCCTCAGTTGGACCAGCGTTCGTGCTGGACGTGCAGACCGCGTGAGACGACGCTTCATCCAGTCCCAAACATGCTCAATGGGGGACAGATCCGGAGATCTTGCTGGCCAGGGTAGTTGACTTACACCTTCTAGAGCACGTTGGGTGGCACGGGATACATGCGGACGTGCATTGTCCTGTTGGAAAAGCAAGTTTCCTTGCCGGTCTAGGAATGGTAGAACGATGGGTTCTATGACGGTTTGGATGTACCGTGCACTATTCAGTGTCCCCTCGACGATCACCAGTGGTGTACGGCCAGTGTAGGAGATCGCTCCCCACACCATGATGCCGGGTGTTGGCCCTGTGTGCCTCGGTCGTATGCAGTCCTGATTGTGGCGCTCACCTGCACGGCGCCAAACACGCATACGACCATCATTGGCACCAAGGCAGAAAGGACTCTCATCGCTGAAGACGACACGTCTCCATTCGTCCCTCCATTCACGCCTGTCGCGACACCACTGGAGGCGGGCTGCACGATGTTGGGGCGTGAGCGGAAGACGGCCTAACGGTGTGCGGGACCGTAGCCCAGCTTCATGGAAACGGTTGCGAATGGTCCTCGCCGATCCCCCAGGAGCAACAGTGTCCCTTATTTGCTGGGAAGTGGCGGTGCGGTCCCCTACGGCACTGCGTAGGATCCTACGGTCTTGGCGTGCATCCGTGCGTCGCTGCGGTCCGGTCCCAGGTCGACGGGCACGTGCACCTTCCGCCGACCACTGGCGACAACATCGATGTACTGTGGAGACCTCACGCCCCACGTGTTGAGCAATTCGGCGGTACGTCCACCCGGCCTCCCGCATGCCCACTATACGCCCTCGCTCAAAGTCCGTCAACTGCACATCCGGTTACGTCCACGCTGTCGCGGCATGCTACCAGTGTTAAAGACTGCGATGGAGCTCCGTATGCCACGGCAAACTGGCTGACACTGACGGCGGCGGTGCACAAATGCTGCGCAGCTAGCGCCATTCGACGGCCAACACCGCGGTTCCTGGTGTGTCCGCTGTGCCGTGCGTGTGATCATTGCTTGTACAGCCCTCTCGCAGTGTCCGGAGAAAGTATGGTGGGTCTGACACACCGGTGTCAATGTGTTCTTTTTTCCATTTCCAGGAGTGTATATGCATTTCACTACACCATGACCTTTCGTCAGCTCAGTAAATGAGAGATAACTGACCTTGTAACACAAACCTATTTACCTGTGCCATTATGCCTCTGGTAGCTGTGCCTCCCTCGATTCTGGTTGAAAAGTGGGTATAGAAAGTAGGCTACTTCGAATGATGATGTCTACACCAGATTTGCTGTTCAAATACGTTAATTGCCGCATATGACACTCGATTGATGTTCTGGAAAACAATTGTTCGAGTGCAGTAAACCCTGCAGAGACGCAATTATTCACAAAAGTGCACGTATGGTAAATGTTTATAATTAATACAATCACCGTATCAAATTCTTAAAACAGTGTCTTTGAATTCTAACAGGCAACTCGATATGGGAACTACATGCACAGTCGGTAACTGTTGGAAGTGGCATTGTTGAATCTATTGAGACAGTGAACACTATTGAAGTCTGACACAATTCATAATAATAATTACACATGCCTTATCCAGTTAGTCATTGAAACCAATCACTAAACCACAGAACGATCTCCTGGATGCGAAATCTCGATAAAACTCACCACTCTGCACGAGCTGTAATTTGTACTAACTTGCCTGCAGTACGTTTTCGGACACAGATGTTATTCGTCTCAAAACCTTCTTCAGACTGACCAAAATTACTTCTAACAGCCTCTCTTTCATAACATTACAATAATTAAAGCTATATTGATGTATTGTTGTTCACATTTTTTTACAAATTGTAATTAAAAAATTACATTTCCGATTAACTGAATACTGCAGGAAGACTCTTCTGAACGTTAAGTTTTAGAATCAACAATAATCTCTATTGAATTACACTGATTAGTTTGCCAAAATATGGTACTGTATTTCAATAACAATGTTTTAACTATGAATGCTAATTTCTCTGAACTTAAATGGGAGAAGAAGTTGTAAAATATTTTCAACATAAGCAGTACAATTGCTTCACTTATTTATGTATATTTTAGATTTACTTTACCAGGATGTTACTTATTGGGAAATGTTTATGTATGGACAATAATAAGTAAGTTCTAAAATTAGTGATGACTGTGACTGGGACATTTTTTAGGTAAACTAACTAGTGCATAAGTTCGTGATACCCAGAGGAGTGTAATTTACTAAAGTTAAGTTAGAAAACCACTATATCAATATTTGAGACTTTTAGGTACTGTGCACATGCATAAATGTAACACGATTGGAAGTACTACTACTACTACTGCATCCGAACAGGTCTCGAAAGATACTAACAGTACTAACCGATCGCCGTGTCATCCTCACCCTATAGGAGTCCACAGCTCGTTACATCTTCGTATATAGACTCACTGACGTCCGATGATAAAACCATGAATGTATCACTGTAAAAGTCTGACCCACCCCATGATGTATCAAATTTCGAAAAAATCATATAAAAAATGCTTCGTATTTACACAGGGCTACCAGTGGTGACATTGTAATTTAAATTATATTTTCTATCTATAAATTGTGCTTCGTAGGTCACTCTTTCAAGTTATATCAGTAGACGGTGTTAACGCTTTGAATAAATACATACATCATACAGCGGACTGCACACCTGATAACCCTTTAATGGTAGAACCGAAAACGGTCATAGAGGTCACCATACGCCGATAGTTACTAGTATCTTACGATTATACTTGCTGTGTATCGTAGGCTGCGACAAGTATACGTGATAATCATAACCGATAATCCATATGCCAATTTGGTATATGTGGTGTCACAGCCAGACACCACACTTGCTAGGTGGTAACTTTAAATCGGCCGCGGTCCATTAGTACATGTCAGACCCGCGTGTCGCCACTGTCAGTAATTGCAGACCGAGCGCCACCACACGGCAGGTCTAGAGAGACGTACTAGGACTAGTCCCAGTTGTACGGACGACTTTGCTAGCGACTACACTGACGAAGCCTTTCTCTCATTTGCCGAGAGATAGTTAGAATAGCCTTCAGCTAAGTCCATGGCTACAACCTAGCAAGGTGGCATTAACCATTTCTAGAGAGAGTCTCACTTGTATCATCAAGAATGCTGTATACAAATGATGGAGTAAAGTTAAGTATTACCGCAGCTACGTACTTTTCTTTATAGCATTCATAACGTATCCTGTTTCAGACCTCACGCCCGTCTGCGTTAGATTTAAGAGAGCATTTCGGCCTCCTCTATCTACAAGGTGTTGGCACATTTGCCAACATATCAGTATACACGAATCTGATGATGGTTAGTCGACCGAAACTGGTTGTTAAGTAAAGAATTTATCATCAGTTCGAGGCGGTAATCATGACGTTTTTTAAACATTTACACATTGTGAGGCATCATCTTCTGAAAAAAATACTAGTAGCTCAATTAACTACAGTGGCATAGAAACATTATCGAACATTATTGTAAGGAAGGAAACTCTGTCGGGCTTCGCCCACGCTGTTTCCATCCACTCCCTAAACCTGCGGAAAGCTCGTATCGCTGCGCAGCTCGGCGGACGTCGGCTCGCGTCGGTTCCCATCGGCCGCTTCCGCCTGGATTCACCTCGCTTCGCATCAGCCCGTCTCTTCTCGCGTGCCCACAGATCTTTCCCAAAGTGGCTTAGCAACTAACTTCCAAAATACCATTACTCCGATAACTAAGTCGGTGCCTGTAAACTTGGCCACAATCAATGTAGCAGCGCCGGGTGGGAGGGTCTTGGTAGAGCTCCGGTCGCTTGCTTCTCCGTGCCCTCCCTCCCTCTGCATAAAACATGGCTGCGAGCCACGTCAGACGTCTGCTGGCTGCAAGAGGCCAAAAACGGCTTCTGCGTATCCGCGCTGGTCAGCTTTTCGTCGGACCATTCACAGCTGCAGCGAAACGCTCGAGACCACCACAGCGAAGAGTGTCGCTCCAGAAATCGTTGTGAGAAGTATTGCAAGTTAAGAAAATATCTCGCGGAATACACTCCACTCACGCACACACAAAAAGAAGCATGCACATTCTAGCACTTCCGAGTCTGTTTTATGCTGGAATTACCGTAAAGTGGGATGAACAGAAACGGTTTTCAACTTTAAAAGAAAAAAACCGATAGTATTAAAAATTAATATGAAAATAAAAATTATACAGGATTATAGGTCTTGTGCCTATCTTCAGAGTTGTATTAGATTTGAAAGCAAGTTCATTCTTCTATAATATAAAAAGATAAAAAATACGGTGTGTCCATTCACCCCACAGAGAGGTGTGAATACAAACGGTACTGTAAATCTTATTATTTTTGCTATTTAATGGTCTTTGTCGAAATCTATTTTAGTTTAAGGAGACTAAAAACATGAATTATTTGATTCAAAGAAAGTTTTATTCTGCAAAAGAACTAAAAATATAGTATGAATTATGGTTTCTTTATTATTTTCCAAAAAACTGTATTCCTCTAATTACTTTAATCTAACATTAAATTGATGAACGTTGATTGTTTATTAATAAATTAAGTCACTGACATCAAGTTTAAAAATGATGTCTTTGAATCCGCAAGTTGTGCCCCCAAATCAAATGAAGAACTTTCAAACATCATCATCTCTTTGAGTAAAAAGTTACTTACCATCTTTCTAAATAAACGTTTTTAATCAGTCTTGAACTTCATTTTTCTTTTTTATTTTAAAAAAAAACATCAATATTGATTTTTCCTTCTACATAATAAGTTTTACATGCATACAATCTAAATAACTGCTTACTTTTTCTTTATACTTGAAACACAGTATAATCCCCTGAGAACAATGCCAGGTGGTTCTTTATATATCATACAGTGTAACATATTAGCTGAGACGTGGCACGGAGGCATGGGTGGTCAGGACGGGGTCGTAGTTAGGCGTTGCCATCGTAATTCCCGATGATCTGATTGTTGCAACTAGTGAGTGTAACGGCCCAAAAACTGGCAACTGACACCGCAGCCCAGTAACCGAAACACTTAAAACGTTATTGGACTCCTTTCGCTCTGGAAAACGCACCGGCAACTTTCCAGTGCTTATTAGACGGAGTTTTTTAGGGTATGAAACCAAATCAATGCCTGGACTATCTAGTTGACATAATAATACACTCTAAGGATATCCAGGAGCACTTGGTCTGTTTGTGGGAAATATTTGAGCAGTTGCATGCTGCACGGCTGACCTTAGCTTAGAAAAGTGTCACTTTGTATTGTGCAAGCAATAAAAACATTTTCCAATGCTTAGTACGGTAAAACAAGTACAATCATACCTTGAGATCACGAATTTATGTAGAAAATGCATTCCAAAATTTGCAAAGGTAGCAAGAATCCTTACACATTTGGGAAACTTTAACTGGACTCTGGATTTCAACAGTTGAAAAGAATTATTGAGCACGAGTTCTGGTCTCATTTTTCCAGACTATCAAAAGCAGTTTCTCTTGTCTTGTTATTCGAGCAACAGTGCCTGTTCTGAGGCCAGATGGGACCTGTAGCGTATGCTTCCAGACAAATGAAAAATGCAGAAAGAAATATTTAACTAAAGAAAAGAAAACGATTGCTCCAATTTTTGGTAACACATATTTGCGTTGCTGTTTGTATGGGAGGAGTTTAACAGATCAGGCTGCACTAAAATGTTTTCTGGGGTTAAGGGATCCAACCAATAGGCTAACCCACTGTGGCTCAGGCTTGTCGAATTCGATTTTGAGTTATTGTATCACAATGATAATGACAAGGAGTTAAGTAGTGAAGTATACAGTGTAGAATGCATTGAAATAAGCACAGAACAGTGGCACAAAGCTCTGGCCGCCGACTCTGACTGTCAGCGATACGCAAAACACGCCAAGTTCAGTTCTGATGACAGAGTGCTTTACATGCTAACAGCATGCCGCTGCTGTATCGTTGTCCCGGCCTGTTTACGGGATGAAGTAACGAAACAAGCCCATTATTCCATCTTAGCTGGACACAGTATACGACGAGCCACGGATCATAGTGTTTCGGAAAACCGCTGATGGGCACTGAGAAAATAATATGTTGAGTGCTACATGATGAACTGCACCCACTGCGCTCAAAGAACCGAGCTGAGGCGTCAGCGAATACCATTGAAAAGACTGCCCGAGGCGGAGATACCTTTCCAATTAGTCACCCTTTACGTACTCGGCTCCTTCGCACAAACACCATCGGGAAATCGGAATAATTGATCTTTGTGCGCGTTACTTACCTTGATCGCCATACCGAACCATCAAGCGGATACAGTGGCGCACGCTTTCGTTAACTGTTAACTATTGAAATTCGGCACACCAGAAGTAATAATAACAAATCAAGGCATGAAATTTATGTCTGGATTTTTTAAACAGCTATGTCGACTATTGGTGGTTAAAAAGTTACAAACTAATGCCCTTCAATCGCAATCGAAAGGTAGAACGGAGGGAGTTCATAGGACATTGAGTAAAACGCTAAGTGTAGGGAAGCAGCCTACTCACGCTGTAGTAAATTCACATCAGTTTCCATTGTGTGCCAGCCAGTCTGCTGTAACTAGCTCTGACGTCATAAATGTTGCGCAATACCTTAAAATTCAAGCAAATGATCTGAAACTTTTCCAGCATGTAAGGAATAATACTAAATTAATGTGTTTTAAATATCAGTTCGATAACTTCAGCCATTTTTGTAATTTGGACGTTTTTCTAAAAAAATAATTGGCGCAACAAAAAGGAGCTAGAGACTTCAAAATTTATATTTAGACTCATCTTTCATAATGATTTAATAAAAACAGTACTTTGGATTTCACAGGTTAAGACTTTAGTGGAAATTCATGATTTTCTGGTTTTCATCTCAAAACTGAAGGAAGCAAGATAGATTAAGTAGGCTAATGAATAAGACTAGGATATTTAGATTTAAATAGGTTGGAGGTCCGCTATGACTATGAAGATGTGAAAAGTTTCTTTTGAATACCTATAAAATTATAGCGATAGCGGATCTCAAAAGGACCAGTTCAGAGCTCATCTGCTGCGTGCAGCGTAACTTAATTATTTCTCTCGCCCAAGATATTTAACTTAGCCACGTCATAATTTTATTATAAATACTTACCTGCGTGCTAAATGCACGATTAAATTAACAGCTTCATAAGCCATCAGCAAAAGAAGCTATAAATTATTATGTAACTTGAAGTGGTGCGTTACTAGCACAGCGGCCAGTCGTGAGAGCCAAGTTAGAGCCGGCGTTCTCTTAGCACCGAGGCTATATATATAAGAGCACTGCGCGAGTAAGAAAGGCCCCAGTTCTCTCCAGACGCTGAATAGCACGTCAGCTGTGTCGGGAGTCGCTTCGCTACGGTAGCGCTGCTACAAACTGCCTCGGGTGCCGTATTGAGTTACGATGTATACGCGTAACTGTGAAAACATTTCAAATGAAGGATTATTTTTGGAATGATTTTCATTATCTAGCTTCAGTTTGCGTGTTGTTGTATTTTCACGTGCCGTCGCGGTACAGACATTCTACCAATCATTTTAGCGTGGCGTTTGATGAGATTTTCTCATCAAATTTTGGCGAGCATTCTTTTGACATTCAATTCGGACATTTATAGTTGCATCAGCGAATTAGACTCTGAACTGCTCTGTTTGTTAGGCTGTTGGGATAATTGTGATGTTATCAGTGAATTTCAGAATATACTCAACTATTTTGGAAAATTGTTTTTGATTAGAAATCCCGAACAATCTCCTACTGCTTCAGAGCTATAAGCTGCAGCTATAATAATATTCTCAGGTTAAGAGGGCACTAGGAACTCTCATTACAGGCTCCACGTTTCGTTAAATCACTTTCTGGGTGCCAAAAAGCAAAGAGAGAGCCAGTGTTGAGAACGGCGAAAGACAGCATTATACAACATTCCAAAAGCCGGGAAGTGCAGTGTTTTTCCCACGTTTAAATAACAAACTTTATTTCACAAGCAATTTGCTTACTCACTCGCCGCCCCACATATGGTGCATCGGCCGGGAATCAACTAAGTGAAAGTGATTTTTAACTATTCGGATTCGCGAGTGAAATGCGACACGCAACTGAGTATAGAACAGTGAAAGTGTTACATAGGCAGGTGGACAACGCAGTTGAATCAACAACGCATCTAGATTGACGGAGCTGGCACTGAGTCTAGCGGTGCTGCCGGCATCGCGAGAAGCCAGTTTCGCCGTACCGCAGTCGTCCGCCGCAGCAGCCGGGGGCCGCGCCTGCAGTTACGGGCCACGTAAACACACCACAGCCGTCGGAGTGCCGTCTGCAGTTCAACGTGCCACGTCGCATCAGGAATCCTGGTACGCCGCGCCGGCTACGGCAACGTCGTGCAGAAGGAACTAAGTTAAGTGGAAAACTGTTAAAAATTTTACTAACCTGTACTAAGAGACTGTCGGCGATGGAACCGCCAAAAGAAACTGAGGTTAAACTTATATCAGAACCTATGTCTGAGGAGGGAACTGTAAATCCAGACAACGGTTCAAGTTTAAATATGCATGAAAGTAGTAATGTTAAGGTGAAATATGAAATATTGTCTCCTGACAGTAGTTTAAATAGGGGCAATGATTCAATAATAGAGACCCCTGTAGTAAAACAAAAATCAGAAATTGTTGATTTATTGGATGATAGTTTCTCTGATGAATTAAAAATGAAACAGTCATCAGAGATGGTAGAGTTTAAGAAGGAGAAGTTAGGTAGGACTAATCAATCAGAAGTTTCATTTAATTTTGATGATTCTGGTGTTGGAGCTAGTTTTTCGTCACCTGAGTGTGATAAAAAGCCAGCTAGTGAGCAACCCAAAAATGCTGGGGCTGTTGATCTAAATGTTATATTACAAGCAATCGCTGCCAGTAATGCACAAATGACAGCTGAATTAAAATCTGAAATAAGTGAACAGGTCAAAAACAGTAATGCTGAATTAAAATCTGATATAATTGAGGTAAATAACAGGATTGTGGCCAGTCAAACTAATTTTAATAAACGATTGGAGGTAATGGACGATACCTTCAAGGCTGGTTGCAATAAGTTGAAAGAGGATCTAGACAGTTTGAATTATAAAATTGATTACAACCATGAGGATATTAAGAAAAAGGTTGCTCAACAATTTTCTGAAATGTATAAAACAGTTAAATCTGAAGTTGCTGAGGTTCGCAAAGACTTCCAAATGGAAGATGCGAAGCTGGAGCACAAATTAACAGAAAAGATCGAGTCGGAATCTGAACTGTGCTCAGATAGATTTAAAGATGTTAATATTAAAGTAAACATATGTCAAGCAGACGTAGATGCAATCAAAAGTGATACTACTCATGTTGTACAAAGAGTAGATAATGTTGAATTGAGAGTAGAAAATATCAGTACTAGCATTGCTAACATTGAGAGTAAAGTAGCTTCAGTAACTTCTGGTAATGGTAGTGTACAACAAGTTGTAGCTGCAAACGCCGCATTTATCGGGTGTCGGCAGTTCTTGCGGTTTGATCCAGATAAAAATATCCACCCGCTAGATTTCTGGAACGATTTTGAAGATGTAATTCCACCAAATTGGTCTGAACGAGAGAAAATCTCATTTATTAAAAGCCATTTAGCAGGTGACGCCTTGCGTTGGTCCGCTGATGTTATGTTGAAGTGTAAAACTTTAGCGGAGTTTAAAACAGCTTTCATTAATGAATATTGGTCTAGTAATAAGCAAAATGAAGTGTTAAGAGAATTTTGGAGTGGAAAACGCTTCAGTGCAGGCAAGGAATCAATTAAAGAATTTGCTAGGTCATGGATTTCACGTTTGTCACATTTGGCGGAAAAGCTAAAGCCAGAAATGATTATATTAGGTCTTGAAGCCAAACTGCCATGGTATTGGCAAACCAGAATTATATCGGCCCCTAGAGACAATCTTGATCGTTTCATTGAATATTTGGAACGTGTAGAACGTGTTGCTGCCAATGAGGAGCAGGCACGTAATAACAGAAATGCCACTAACAATAATAGTAATTTTAGGAATGGGCAAAATGGTTCGCCATCCTAAGAGAGGTAGGAATTGGGGAAATAATTATCAGAACCAACAATGGCGTCCAAGAGATAATAATTTTGTTCCGAACAGAAATATGCATGTAAACAACAGTACGGAAAGCAATGCTGTGCCAGTCAATTATAATGAAACTAAAGAAAATAGCAATAGGCCGAGGCAGGAAAACTAGTTCCCGTCTATGAGGACACTGGCGCTCACCAGGCGGTTACTTTTCCTAAGCCAGTAGTTAAGGGAATTGGTAAGACAGATCAGAATACTCAAACTGAACATGTGGATGAAGAGTCGGTAGCATCTAAAGATACAACAGAAATATTAGATCACTCACAATATTTGATAGATACCGTGTTAGAAACGCTTTCTAAGTGGGAAGAGAAAGAGAAGGCGCAGCAGTGTAACAATAGGGAAGAGCTACAAAATATTGAATTGACAGGTGAAGAAGCAGAAGAAATTCATGCTTATATTTACGATGAAGATGATGTGCTCTTATCTAAAGTGCCTGTGCAGGATGTTAATAATGTACTAATAAATTTAGGACAGGAGATAAGTGAGAATGTAGAGGGTAGGCTGTTGAGGGTCGATGAACCCAGTAGCTGTGACCAGTTGTCACTTGAGAAGGAAACCGACGATAATGGTGAAAGTGGTTTAGCTGTAACTAGTGCTATGCCTGGTCTGGAGACGCAGAATCGCTCAGACTACAGTAATTTGGGTTATGTTCAGCAAACGAAATGTAATGAAGTCGTGCGGTGTTTCGATTTAAAATTAATAGACCGAATGGAAAAGGCAGCTGAAAATATAATTCCGGAAACCCCTACACACTGTGACCTAAATGTAATGAAGACAGATGTCAATCACTTTAGTTGGAGACAAATCCAAAAGGAACTACTAGATGAATTTGAGGAACCACCTGTACAACCTAGAATAAGCCACCCTATAATAATAGTGAATATGTTGGGCATCAATGTACGTTGTCTCTTAGACAGTGGAAGTGAGGTGAGTGCAATATCTCAGTCCTTCTTTGATGCATTACCTGGTAAAGACAAGCTTACGGTAATGAGAGTATCAGGACTAAGAATAATTGGTGCTACTGGCAAGGTTTCAAAAACGGTAAAGCAAGAAGCTTTACTACCATTTAACATTAAGGGTAATTTAATAGATCATCCATGTTTAATTGTAAACAATCTCAGTATTGAGGTTTTAATTGGCATAGATTTCTTGTCAAAATATCAGAGTGTTGTGGACTTTGAGAACAGCCAATTAAAAATGGTCTTACCAATAACCGAAGTAATTATAGTACCTTTTAGTGATAAGCATGTAGTAACTGATCATGAAACTTGGGAGTTGCCTATAAGAATTTTGAAAAATAGGAGGTATTGGGACGAAGGTGCTAATCTTAGTAACAATAAGCTGAACACAGAAGAAGAAGAAGCAATTATTTTAGACAAAATAGAAGCTAAATTGCAGGAAATCGATAAAATTTCCGCCAATCAAAAGGAAGAACTGAGACAGGTTTTAAAAAGGCATCATAAGGTATTTTCAGATCGACCTGGCATAGTCAAAGGTTATGAATGTCAATTAAAAGTGAAACCCGGCCAAGTGTTTTTCAGGAAGCCATACCAAATACATGTAGCTAGGAAGGAGGCGGTTCGAAAAGAGATACAGAGAATGCTGGAGTGGGGTGTGATTGAGAAAGCGGTCAGTGAGTACAATAATCCTCTTGTTGTTGTACCAAAAAGAGACGGGAGTGTCAGATTGGTCTTGGACGCTCGTTGGTTAAATGAAATAGTGGTTAGGGAAAGTGATAGACCGCAGAATATGGACGAATTATTGCAAAAATTCCGGGGAGTAAAATTCTTAACTTCTATGGACATCACGTGTGGATATTGGAACTTGCCACTGGCGGAGAGTTCAAGGAAGTACACAGCTTTCTTGTACGAAGGAGTTTGTTACCAATACCGTGTGGTACCTTTCGGACTTAATATCTCTGTTTGTGCTTTCGTACGTGTGATGTGCCATGTTTTAGGACCAGCTTTAAGTAATAAAATAACAGTCTACGTAGATGATCTGTTAATAGCAACTCCTACCTGGGAAGAACACATAGCTTTATTAGAGGAAGTGTTAGAGGCTATTGAGAGAGGTGGCATGAAACTAAAGATTGAAAAGACAGAGTGCGTTAAAGAGGAAATAGGTTTCTTGGGATATAGGATAAGTGGAAAAGGTATTCTGCCTGACCCAGGCAAGCTAGCAGTCATTGAAAAATTTGAGGCTCCCAGAAACAAGAAGCAGTTGAGATCAATGTTCGGTCTTTTCGGCTTCTATAGGCGTTTTGTTAGTGACCAGGCTTTCAATGCTCCCTGTCTTCACCTCCTGCTGAAAAAGAATACCCCTTGGGTTTGGACAGCAGAATGTCAACAGGCGTTTGAGGTGCTTAAACAATCTTTAATTAATAGTCCAATTTTACATCATCCTGATTTTGAAAAGCCATTCTGTATGTCTGTTGATGCTAGTGGCTATGGTATAGCTGTGGAAATATTCCAGGTAGAAATAGAGAACGAGCAAGAGGTGCACAAGACTATAGCTTTCGCAAGTCGATCTTTACAGGCAGCAGAGAGAAATTATGGCATCTCCGAACTGGAAGCATTAGCCATTGTATTTGGAGTACAAAAGTTTGAGCAGTATTTATTAGGTCACAAGATAATTGTTTACAGTGACCATAAGGCGTTGACCTTTTTAAAAACCTGTAAGTTGAGGAATTCTCGGTTGGTAAGATGGTCATTGTATCTCCAGCAGTTTGACCTTGAGGTTAGATATATTCAAGGGAAAGACAATCTGGTAGCTGATGGGTTATCTAGAAGTGCGGAGCTCTGTGATGACGCGGGGATTACAGCAACAGACCTAAATGAAGTCCGAATGTTTGCATTGCACAAAGTAAAGGAAGAAGGTGCATTAAAGAGAGTGATTAAGAACTTGAGACGTGAGCAGAATGCAGATGACCAACTGAAATTAGTGAAGAGCTATTTAGGAAATGCGAACTATCCTAAGGTTTCACAATACTATTGTTTGCATAAAGGTATTCTGTTTAGGAGGAAAAAGATAGGTGTTTCTGAGTGGAAGCTGTGCTTTCCCTCACAACATGTAGACTTGCTAATCGACTATGTACACCTGAGGTATGGGCACTACGGTGCAAAGAAGTGCATTGCAAAATTAAAGGAAAAGGTTGTGTTTGGCAACATGTACCGCCGTGTGGCCAAGCGTCTAGCATCTTGCGTAGTGTGCCAGAAGGTCCGTGCTGCTAACAACAGAATACAAGGGGATATGCATTCAGTAGAGCCCACTGAAACCCTAGAATTACTGGCTTGTGATTTGTTTGGCCCTCTTCCTGTTTCGAGAGGTGGTTGTACCCATGTTTTTGTTGTTGTGGATGGATTCAGTAAATATGTTAAGCTATACCCAATTAAAAGAGCGAATGCAAAAACATTGGTTGAAAAGTTGGAAAAAGACTTCTTCGTGAACGTTGGCGTTCCGAAGAATTTGCTGTCAGACAATGGGCCTCAATTTACTTCTGATAGATTTAAGGAATGTCTAGATAAGGCCGGCGTGAAACATCTGAAAATATCTGCGTATTTCCCCCAAGGAAATATGAGTGAACCTATTATGAGGGAATTGAATAGGCTTTGTAGAACTTATTGTGCTCGAAAACACTCAAGTTGGGCAGAGCACATTAAGTATTTTGAGAATGTAATTAACAACTTAAGACATGATGCAACTGGTTTTGCACCTTGCGAATTGATGTTTGGCCAAGAACCTCACAATGTGATAGCAGATATGCTAGAATTCCCTATTCTAACGCAAATATCCACAGACGAAAAGAAACTAAAGGCTAGGGCTAATATGAGAAAAAGAGCGTTGGAAAGGAAGAAGCGGCATGACGCAAAAGCTGTACCTACTAGCTTTGAAATAGGTCAATTAGTCCTTGTTAAAACCAAAGAAAAATCCAAGAAGGTAAATGCAGAAACAAAGAAATTCATGTTCGTATACCAAGGACCTTTCAGGATCATAGGAAAACCACATGCCAATGCATATAGGCTAGAATACCCTAAAAGTAAGAAGCTATTAGGTCTAAGGAACGTGATTGACCTAAAGAGATTCATAGGCAGCCAATGAAGGCTGTAGGGAGGAGGTTGTTCTGTAACCTCTACACAGTGTGGCAGCTGTGCAGTCCCAGCTGTGTGAGATCTTCTTTCCCTTTCAGGTCTCACTCATTCTTCATCTTTCCTATCCACCAAAATTTAGATCTCTTCTTTCAGACATGAAATTTTTCTGTCATGACTATCAGGTCATGAGTTATGTTACCATTCTATCTACCGATCAGTGAAGAAAGATACCTAATGTGATAAACTGAATAGTGACAAACAATAGAGAAGTATGACGTAATTAAGATACAAATGTATGTGAGTAACAATTATGTGTAGTACCCTGGTAATATAGTAAGTACAAAGTGTTGTTTGGTTGGAAATGGTCCATCAACAGTAATTTAAAAAGATGTATGAATTCGTGTACAAGCAGAATCTGAAGTGGTAATGAAACCTAGTGGATACATTAGAGCTAACTAATAAATAATAAGAAAGAGATTGCTAAGTGTTATGAAAAATATGCAGATAAGTTGTAAGTTTAAACTCACCTGATGTAGCAAGGAAAGGCAGTGTAATAGAAGTGAGCAGTGTTTGTGGTTGAGTCGTGAAGGACACGTCCCTGAAGTATTTATAAGGTTGGAGCTGGCCATTATTTTAGTGTAGTGTGTGACAGGATACACCTACGTGTATTGAGGTTATGAGTTGGAAGCGTGAATGCGACCATAGGTACCCTTATGTTAGATGAGACAGAGCAGCTCATGGTGTCCTATAGGTTTAAGGAATTTAGCATTACGCTCGTCCATAATTATTTGATGCACTTTAGTGGTAGGTCCGAGAGAGACTACCTGAGGTTTCAGCATCCGATCGAGTGGAAATGGATTGCCACGTGAGCAAACTAATCAGCCGCAATATACTATGAATATGAAATAAATGTGCTATCCTATGCTTTAAATATTAATAGAGTGAGTGGTAAATAAGTACATACACTAGCAATATAAATAAGAAACATAATAGCAGACGTGAAACAGTAATTTTAGCTCAGCATAAATACACTTCAAAGTAAGTAAGACCCTAATTGCAGATGTGGAACTGACAACAGCAGAGGACCAATAAGTGGATTTTGTAGGCAACTAAACGTAGTGTGTTTTGAACACTCAGGACTGTACTATTACCAAAAGTTACTCACATATACAAAGAAGCTGAGAAAACAACCACTAATCATACTCATACTATCTCTAAGAATAAGATAATCAAAGATGATTCAGTTAAGTGCTTAATATACAAATGTCAGGAATGTACCGAGCATTGGTTCAGTGTTCCGGCCCAGAAATAATAAATTGACGTTAAATAGGATTCATGATTGTATGCCATGAGCATAGATTTTCTCTAGTACGTGACTAACGGCGTTTTGATGACATTTTTATGACATTTAAGTAACCGCAAGAGTAATGTTGAAAAAAAAGTTCTGTTAACTTTGTTCCAGTAATATATTGGAAGTTAAAATGTATATATCCCCATTTCATTGTGACCCACCCTTAGATATTAAGTGAACAGAGTCTGAGGCACTCTTTTGTTTGTTCTACAGGACAAACCAGATAATGGCAGCCTGATAGCTGCGTGAAAGCGTGGAGTGACTTGGACACAACTCACAGTGACCCTCCCCTTTCCCCCATGTAAGTTAGAGAGACGTGAAGGACGCACACCATAGCAACTTCCCCTCCTCTACCCTTGTGAATGGAAGTGTAGGACGCCAGCCAAAGCGGCTACAACCACGTGTGTAAAAATTATTTGTGAACTTTCTTTCAGGTTTAGAAAAGACTGCTAAGAGATAATCATCTGTTTATGTATCATGTTATTTTCTTTGAATTTGTGTATGTAAATGTGTATTTAATGTATTTAATGGGTCTAAGATTTTCATAATTTTTCAATTATTATGTGTTTGTTGGTCTAAGGCAATATGTATGCCGAAATATTTCAGTGACTTCGCTTAAAATTTTGAGTACTGACATTGTTTAAAAGGCAGTGAACATGCCCACAATTTAAATAATTAATGTAGATAATCAGTTTTCTTTAATGTTTCTACATGTTTATATTTCAATTTTGATTTTTATAGGGAGTTAAATTGTACTCTTGCTTCCCTTTTTGTAATTAAATTTTTTTTCTCATTCATTAACATTCATAAACAAAAAATTTAAGTAGAGGGTGATGTAGGGAAGCAGCCTACTCACGCTGTAGTAAATTCACATCAGTTTCCATTGTGTGCCAGCCAGTCTGCTGTAACTAGCTCTGACGTCATAAATGTTGCGCAATACCTTAAAATTCAAGCAAATGATCTGAAACTTTTCCAGCATGTAAGGAATAATACTAAATTAATGTGTTTTAAATATCAGTTCGATAACTTCAGCCATTTTTGTAATTTGGACGTTTTTCTAAAAAAATAATTGGCGCAACAAAAAGGAGCTAGAGACTTCAAAATTTATATTTAGACTCATCTTTCATAATGATTTAATAAAAACAGTACTTTGGATTTCACAGGTTAAGACTTTAGTGGAAATTCATGATTTTCTGGTTTTCATCTCAAAACTGAAGGAAGCAAGATAGATTAAGTAGGCTAATGAATAAGACTAGGATATTTAGATTTAAATAGGTTGGAGGTCCGCTATGACTATGAAGATGTGAAAAGTTTCTTTTGAATACCTATAAAATTATAGCGATAGCGGATCTCAAAAGGACCAGTTCAGAGCTCATCTGCTGCGTGCAGCGTAACTTAATTATTTCTCTCGCCCAAGATATTTAACTTAGCCACGTCATAATTTTATTATAAATACTTACCTGCGTGCTAAATGCACGATTAAATTAACAGCTTCATAAGCCATCAGCAAAAGAAGCTATAAATTATTATGTAACTTGAAGTGGTGCGTTACTAGCACAGCGGCCAGTCGTGAGAGCCAAGTTAGAGCCGGCGTTCTCTTAGCACCGAGGCTATATATATAAGAGCACTGCGCGAGTAAGAAAGGCCCCAGTTCTCTCCAGACGCTGAATAGCACGTCAGCTGTGTCGGGAGTCGCTTCGCTACGGTAGCGCTGCTACAAATTGCCTCGGGTGCCGTATTGAGTTACGATGTATACGCGTAACTGTGAAAACATTTCAAATGAAGGATTATTTTTGGAATGATTTTCATTATCTAGCTTCAGTTTGCGTGTTGTTGTATTTTCACGTGCCGTCGCGGTACAGACATTCTACCAATCATTTTAGCGTGGCGTTTGATGAGATTTTCTCATCAAATTTTGGCGAGCATTCTTTTGACATTCAATTCGGACATTTATAGTTGCATCAGCGAATTAGACTCTGAACTGCTCTGTTTGTTAGGCTGTTGGGATAATTGTGATGTTATCAGTGAATTTCAGAATATACTCAACTATTTTGGAAAATTGTTTTTGATTAGAAATCCCGAACAATCTCCTACTCCTTCAGAGCTATAAGCTGCAGCTATAATAATATTCTCAGGTTAAGTGGGCACTAGGAACTCTCATTACAGGCTCCACGTTTCGTTAAATCACTTTCTGGGTGCCAAAAAGCAAAGAGAGAGCCAGTGTTGAGAACGGCGAAAGACAGCATTATACAACATTCCAAAAGCCGGGAAGTGCAGTGTTTTTCCCACGTTTAAATAACAAACTTTATTTCACAAGCAATTTGCTTACTCACTCGCCGCCCCACATAAGTTATTAGTGAATAGTAGCCAAGATAACTGGGACAGCCTATTAAAGATGTAGTCAGTGCATACAGTTCAAAAACACACGAAAACACTTGCCTTTTACCCTACGAGGTTGTTTTTGGTAGGAAAATACCTTGACCTTCTGAATTATGTTCCTCGACTGCAAGGAAGAGTATATCCTCTGTTCATGATTTTATTAAAAGGCTAAGAGGGATGAAGTGTCAGAAGAATAGAATGGCTCCAGAATTAACAATAAAAAAGCGAAATTCCGAAGTATCACGTCGGGCATTGGGTTATGTTATCTAATCCGAATGATGAAACAAAGAAGTCCATTTCACGGTACCAAGGAGCCTGTCAGGTAGTGGAAATGTTGTGATACAACTCCCCACCCAAACCAAGGTTGGCGATATGAGTATAATATGTCTGTTTCAGGGCGAACTGGAAGCACTGTCTCAATTGCTGACAGCTCCTTCCGAAGGGGGTCGGTACTTGGGTACAGAAAGCAGAAGAAAGAAAGGTAGAAATTAGCCAGTGACGCAGAGAATGCCTAAGATTGTTCCAGCACACCCATAAGACTTAAGACCACGAGGTGATCTTACGACGGCTGGTCCCGACGGAGGTTCGAGTCCTCCCTCGGGCATGGGTGTGTGTGTTTGTCCTTAGGATAATTTAGGTTAAGTAGTGTGTAAGCTTGGGGACTGATGACCTTAGCAGTTAAGTCCTATAAGATTTCACATAAATATGAATTTGATTTGATCTTACGACCTGTATGTTTGTATTTTCTTATTAAGTCTGATGGTTATGGCTATTTTGTGTCATTTTTATGAGAAAGAGTCAGGGAAAGCGTTTGCAATGGATAATAGGTTAGAGAACTATTAATGAAACATTAATGTGTCTAATTTTCTTTTTTTTTAGATGTGGTTGATATACACTCCTGGAAATGGAAAAAAGAACACATTGACACCGGTGTGTCAGACCCACCATACTTGCTCCGGACACTGCGAGAGGGCTGTACAAGCAATGATCACACGCACGCCACAGCGGACACACCAGGAACCGCGGTGTTGGCCGTCGAATGGCGCTAGCTGCGCAGCATTTGTGCACCGCCGCCGTCAGTGTCAGCCAGTTTGCCGTGGCATACGGAGCTCCATCGCAGTCTTTAACACTGGTAGCATGCCGCGACAGCGTGGACGTGAACCGTATGTGCAGTTGACGGACTTTGAGCGAGGGCGTATAGTGGGCATGCGGGAGGCCGGGTGGACGTACCGCCGAATTGCTCAACACGTGGGGCGTGAGGTCTCCACAGTACATCGATGTTGTCGCCAGTGGTCGGCGGAAGGTGCACGTGCCCGTCGACCTGGGACCGGACCGCAGCGACGCACGGATGCACGCCAAGACCGTAGGATCCTACGCAGTGCCGTAGGGGACCGCACCGCCACCGAGGCACACAGGGCCAACACCCGGCATCATGGTGTGGGGAGCGATCTCCTACACTGGCCGTACACCACTGGTGATCGTCGAGGGGACACTGAATAGTGCACGGTACATCCAAACCGTCATCGAACCCATCGTTCTACCATTCCTAGACCGGCAAGGGAACTTGCTGTTCCAACAGGACAATGCACGTCCGCATGTATCCCGTGCCACCAAACGTGCTCTAGAAGGTGTAAGTCAACTACCCTGGCCAGCAAGATCTCCGGATCTGTCCCCCATTGAGCATGTTTGGGACTGGATGAAGCGTCGTCTCACGCGGTCTGCACGTCCAGCACGAACGCTGGTCCAACTGAGGCGCCAGGTGGAAATGGCATGGCAAGCCGTTCCACAGGAGTACATCCAGCATCTCTACGATCGTCTCCATGGGAGAATAGCAGCCTGCATTGCTGCGAAAGGTGGATATACACTGTACTAGTGCCGACATTGTGCATGCTCTGTTGCCTGTGTCTATGTGCCTGTGGTTCTGTCAGTGTGATCATGTGATGTATCTGACCCCAGGAATGTGTCAATAAAGTTTCCCCTTCCTGGGACAATGAATTCACGGTGTTCTTATTTCAATTTCCAGGATTGTAGAAGTGTATAAGCAGACAGAAATTAAGTTGGTACGAAGTGAGAATGAATGAGATTATGTCTAACACGCTATGACGTGCAACTTTAAGATTAAAGATTCTTTATGACGGATGTTTTGTACGTCGGGTCAGTCATTTAAGATAATGAGGCATTTGAGGACGCACTACGCTCCACCGTGGAGTCACTGCAGTGCCGAATCAGGCAAGTCACTCTTAGCCCCACAAAGCGAATACACGCCGTACCTGAGTCATGCGAATATACTCGTTTCGCTCAGAGAAGCTTGCAACCGCCACGGGGAGATCATCGTAAGTGAAACCGGATTTTTCCAGAAGACAGGGTCACGCTGGCTTTACTCAGTACCAAAACCGATACTAGTCATTGCCACCTGCTGCGACGAAGGACATTTCGGTAGGGCGCAGCACATAATGCTACAAGTTCAAGGATTTATAATAAGTGGTACTCAGTGCAACATTTCAGGTCCCACTTTCCTATTACTTGTCACATCACTTGACAGTTTTCCTACCGTACCTGTCTCTCGAAATCCAGGGATAACCTGACTCTCCCAAACGGCACGCTAGACCCAACTCTTCTGGCTACTGTGGGCCAGATGATAGCAGCAGTCACGTAAGAAAACATTGGACCAAAACAGGCCACCAATTCATAACCATAGGGACTAGCATATCGGCCGTTTCTGTAAGTTTGATCATGATAAATATTGTATACTGTCATCTTAGACGTAGAGTTGCCCAAATCCCTCCTCCCTTACCTTCCTTCACTTATTCGAGCAATGAAGTAGTACTGATAGATCTATATGTCTCTTTTACAGTCAGACCAATAAAATAGGAAATTCGAAGGACCCAATTAATCTAAGGAGGGATGAGATATAACGGCACAGACGCCAGCAATCCAGCAACTAGAACTAGGCTGCAGTTCACCGACCAGTGCCCTGCCATTTCAGTCGGCAGACACACCTTCCACAGCCGGCGCTTCCACAAGTTGGCTCCCGCAACATCAGCAACCGCATACCGATTATACCGTACCATGCCGTCGACCCTGCTCCAGATGTATCAACACATTCTCTACACAGGGGCGTTCTGCAACTATCAACACGTGGAACTGGGATTTAACTCACCAGGACAAGCCTGTCAGCAAGTGGTCACTGCTGGGCGATCCGATGGTGCATAGCCTATGTCAGTCGCCACCGCATCTATGACATTGCCTCCACCAGGGCGCGAACCAACGACTGCTGCCTGATTGTTCCCCTGGGCACAGGTACATCGCCTTGCTGCTGTACCACCACATTAGTGCCGTCAGCCACAATTTACCAGTAAGCGCATGTAGCAGGGCAACCAAGGCTGTTTCAGCACGCCTGTGCTCCCATCACCTGCAGTCTGGGTGTTTCAGATATTCTGAATCATACACTTCTGGCATAAGAAGTGACCCTCGCACTGCCAATGGCCTTGTCGAATATGGTGGAGGAATGGACAGTAATTCAGGGCACTCTTTTCCCCTTGTGGTGTGAAAAGGCGAAAAAATCAGTAGTGACCAAAGGCATAAAGATGCAGAAGGCAATGGGAACCACTGCATTAAAAGCACATAACGTGTACGGACAGAGTATGTAGTCTGCAACTGAAAAAGTGTCATGATGATCCTTCTACTGCCAAAAAATTCCAGAACAGCCCTCACCTGGATCTTTGGGAGGGGCTGTCAAGCGGGAGGTGACGATGAGAAAAACATTGAATAACCAACGAAAGGTTAATATTTTAAGAGTCAGGGCGCGGATGTCAAAAGTGGAAAAGTGGTAGGTAAGATAGAAAATCTGAAAAGGGAAAGGGAGTGTCTCAGGCAAGATTATAGTGAAGGTCAGTAAAGTGAAATGGAAAGGAGACAAGGATTTCCAGTCAGAGGAACACATGATAGTATCTACAGCAGCAGAAAATGGCATAATGGGGGAGGATTCGTTATGGGCAGGAAGGTAGGATACATAGTGAGTTATTGTGAACGGTTCAGAGACAGTGTTATCACAGCAGATGTGCCAGAAAACCCTCACTGAGAACAAAAGTGCAGGTATGTATGCTGACATAAGGAGCAGTGGATGAAGAGACAGAGCAAGCATTTGAGGATACTGAACAAGTGATTCAGTGTGTAAAGGGAGAGGAAAATCAAATAGTCATAAGAAACTGGAATGCAGTAGTAGGAGAGGGAGTAGAAGAAAGGTTATGGAAGAATATGGGTTTGGTAGTAGGAATGATAGAGTAGAAAGCCTAATTGAGTTCTGCAGCAAATACCAATTAGTAATAGCGAATATTCTGCTCAAGAATCATAAGAGCAGGAGAATACTTGGAAAAGGCTGAGAGGTATGAGGGGATTCCAGTTACATTACATCATGGCAATGATTCTGAGATGCTGGATTGTGAGGCATACCCAGCACTATATACAGACTAATATGACAGTTTAGTGATGATGAAATGCAGGATAAAGTTTAAGAAACTAGTCAGGAAGAAGTAATGCGCAAAGAAGTGTGATTCAGAGTACTAAGGAATGAAGGGAAGCCCTTGAAGTTCTCTCAGGCTACAGGTACTGCACTAATGAATAACTGAGTTGGTAGTTCATTCCATTATGAATAGACATCTCTAAAAAGGACAATCACAGAAGTTGAAAAAATGTTGGTGCAAGGAAGGTAACAGAAGAAATCTGCTAGTAGACGAAAGAAGAAAATATGAAAATTTTCAGGGAAATTCAGGAATACAGCAATACAGTTCACTTAGGAATGAAATAAATATGAAGTGTATGGGAGCAAAGGTGCAGTGGCGGCGTAAGAAATGTGAAGAAATCATAAAAGAAAAAATTGTCAGAAAGATTGACTCACCTTGCAGAAAAGCAAAAATAATCTTTGTCAATGGGACTCCACTGTTTAATGCAGAGGGGAGAGCAGATAGGTGTAAAGAGTAAATTGAAGGCCTATATGAGGAGGAGGACTTGATGTGATAGAAGCACAAATAGGAGTCAACAGGGAACAGGGGATCCAGTATTAGAATCGAAAACAGCTTTGGATGAGTTAACATCAAATAAGGCAGAATGGATGGATAACATATCATCGGAAATTCTAAAATCATTTGGTAAGTGGCAAAACAGCTACTGTTCACGTTGGTGTGAACCATGTATGAGACTGACGATATACGATCAGATTTTTGGAAAAGTATTATTCAGACAGTTCCAGAGATAACAAGAAGCGACAGGTTTGTGAATTATCACACAATCAGCCTAACACCTTACGCATCTAGGGTATCTGTTAAATTCAGAAGGTCCTTTCCCAACCATAACTATAACACAGCATTGTATGCCACTGGCTAGTCATGCATCAGTGCACGTTTAGCAATATACACTCCTGGAAATGGAAAAAAGAACACATTGACACCGGTGTGTCAGACCCACCATACTTGCTCCGGACACTGCGAGAGGGCTGTACAAGCAATGATCACACGCACGGCACAGCGGACACACCAGGAACCGCGGTGTTGGCCGTCGAATGGCGCTAGCTGCGCAGCATTTGTGCACCGCCGCCGTCAGTGTCAGCCAGTTTGCCGTGGCATACGGAGCTCCATCGCAGTCTTTAACACTGGTAGCATGCCGCGACAGCGTGGACGTGAACCGTATGTGCAGTTGACGGACTTTGAGCGAGGGCGTATAGTGGGCATGCGGGAGGCCGGGTGGACGTACCGCCGAATTGCTCAACACGTGGGGCGTGAGGTCTCCACAGTACATCGATGTTGTCGCCAGTGGTCGGCGGAATGTGCACGTGCCCGTCGACCTGGGACCGGACCGCAGCGACGCACGGATGCACGCCAAGACCGTAGGATCCTACGCAGTGCCGTAGGGGACCGCACCGCCACTTCCCAGCAAATTAGGGACACTGTTGCTCCTGGGGTATCGGCGAGGACCATTCGCAACCGTCTCCATGAAGCTGGGCTACGGTCCCGCACACCGTTAGGCCGTCTTCCGCTCACGCCCCAACATCGTGCAGCCCGCCTCCAATGGTGTCGCGACAGGCGTGAATGGAGGGACGAATCGAGACGTGTCGTCTTCAGCGATGAGAGTCGCTTCTGCCTTGGTGCCAATGATAGTCGTATGCGTGTTTGGCGCCGTGCAGGTGAGCGCCACAATCAGGACTGCATACGACCGAGGCACACAGGGCCAACACCCGGCATCATGGTGTGGGGAGCGATCTCCTACACTGGCCGCACACCACTGGTGATCGTCGAGGGGACACTGAATAGTGCACGGTACATCCAAACCGTCATCGAACCCATCGTTCTACCATTCCTAGACCGGCAAGGGAACTTGCTGTTCCAACAGGACAATGCACGTCCGCATGTATCCCGTGCCACCCAACGTGCTCTAGAAGGTGTAAGTCAACTACCCTGGCCAGCAAGATCTCCGGATCTGTCCCCTATTGAGCATGTTTGGGACTGGATGAAGCGTCGTCTCACGCGGTCTGCACGTCCAGCACGAACGCTGGTCCAACTGAGGCGTCAGGTGGAAATGGCATGGCAAGCCGTTCCACAGGACTACATCCAGCATCTCTACGATCGTCTCCATGGGAGAATAGCAGCCTGCATTGCTGCGAAAGGTGGATATACACTGTACTAGTGCCGACATTGTGCATGCTCTGTTGCCTGTATCTATGTGCCTGTGGTTCTGTCAGTGTGATCATGTGATGTATCTGACCCCAGGAATGTGTCAATGAAGTTTCCCCTTCCTGGGACAATGAATTCACGGTGTTCTTACTTCAATTTCCAGGAGTGTAGGTTACCAAAACGTCTCCAGCCTTTAATAGAACAGTTCATAGATCAACAGCTTAAATAAGGGATGATACATCACAGCACTAGTCCTTGGTCAGCAAGTGTAGTAATCATGATGAAAAGTCACTTGATGAAACAACAAAATGTAGATTATGTTATGAATATAGGTTTTTAAATGAATTTCCAGTAACCAAAGTGCGTCCAGTTCCTAAGATATTTGAAACTTTGGATACTGAGGGCTTTGTAAAGTCTCTTTTACGATAGATTTAAGGACTGGGTATCACCAGATTGAACTGCTTCCAGAAGGTAAGCTGAAAACAGCTTTTACAGCATCATCCAGTGACTATCGGTGTTGCAGAATGCTTTCAATTTAAGAAACGCACCTGCAGTACTCGAGCACTTCTTACATGGAGTACTTTTGAGGGTGAAAACCAAAAAAAATGGATGGTCTGTTTGGATGACATCATTATTTATTCAAATAGATCGAGTAGAACATGCATAGCACATAAATGACGTATTTGATATCTTGAAAACAGCTCATATCACGTTAAGAACTGATAAACGTAGTTTTTCCCATCCACAAGCTTCTTACCTGGGGCATATTATTAGCGAAGCTGGAGTGCGGTTGGATTGTCATTTCACTTCCGCTGCATGTGATTTTTCAGTTATGCAAGCAGTTAAGGAACTGCAATCATTTCTTGACTGCCATATTATTACCAAAAATTCATCAAAGGATTTGCAACCATTGACTAGTGTATTTTAAAAAGGAATTATACATCAATGAACATCAGGATGTCCGGCAGAATTTCAAAATTTGAAAGAGATACCGACTTCAGATCCTGTATTAATTTTTTCCTGATTTTACTGAAGAATTCATATTGTCATGTGACGCAGGCAGTATAGCTTTGGGTGTCATTTTAAGTCAAACTCTAAATGGACAAGAGCATCCAGTAGATTACGCATCTCAGCAGCTGCTTGAGGGTGACTGCAGTTATTATACTACAGAAAAGGTGGTGTTTGCTTTGATATATGATAATTTGTATTTCTGTGGCTACCTTAGTGGCTGTAAATTTAAAGTAGTTTTAGATCATGCAAACTTCAAGTAGTTATTAGGGTTAGAAGACCCATCAAGTCGATGAACAAGATGGACAGAGTGAAACAGTGTGAGTCTCAATAATAGTAGTTCATGAGCCTGGTGTCAAGCACACAAACACAGGTACACTCAGCAGGAAAACTGCAGCATTGCAAGTATCAGGCTTGTAACTAGAATATTTGAAAAAGGCACTAGGAGTGGCTACAGAATCACAAGCATACAATAGACAACGACAATTTCTTATGCAAGAAGGTGTGCAGACCGCCCATTGATATTCCCTAAGCAATACAAACTGAAGTGTTACCACGAACATGCGACCAAGTACTATCAGGACATTGAGGCAGGAGAGCTACTGGCAGATGAGCCACAAAGTGATTTTGGTGGAGAACACAACAGGAAGGTGTGAAGTAATAGGTAAATAATTGCATTCCATATGCTAATTTGAGTGCCCCAAAGATGCAACTTTAGAGATTATGTGAATCATAAAAACTTTTCAGATGGTAGGAATTGACGTGTTGGGATCGTTTAATACGAGCTCAGTGGGTAATAAATAGGGTAAAATGGGGTAAATCCGACCTCGTAATTTCTTGTGGCTATAAAACGCTTATCCGAGGTCGGATCTTAACGTTATATACGTTACATTATAGGTAATATAAAGGAGCAACTGTTTGCAAAATGTTTTTATTATACCATCAATAGTTTTTGAGATATCCGTATTTTAAGAAACGTCCATTTTTGCCATTTTTAAAAATGTTGGGGTAAATCCGACCCTCTATTTGTTTAGCTGTTTTGCACAGAAATAGTTCTAAATGAAGGGTTTTTTAGGAAATAATTTAAGCAATTCTGTTTGTTACATAAATGAAATAATGCATTAAAAAAAAATAACAGTTTTTGGAGTACTAAATGTACTGGAAGTTAAATGAATATAATTATTAACTGAAAAAAGATGATTTCGTTGTACGGCGGTGCAACAGCAATGTCGATCTCGGTATGTTAAAATCACGAGCGACAGCTTGTAAAGACATTCCCATTTGCATTGCAGCAACTGCTCGGCGAATATTGTTTTGATTGCGTTTTGTAGTTTTTAGTTTGTAATGTCGTACCATTTTCCTAAAAATAAACAAAAAATCACTTTGTTTGCATAAATAAACAATTCCATACACATAAACGATAAAAAATACGCTGTCGGATTTACCCCACCATTTAGCGATCGGATTTACCCCACCATGCCATGTTTCATTTAACACACATACAAACAATTTACACGACATTTCCAACCAAAAATGATACATAGAATGAATAGGTCACTAAATGCACTACAAAAATCACTTACCGTTTGTTTTGCGATCGTTTTATTTAATAAGGTAAATCTAGTGATGCAAGTTGCACAAAAATTAAATTGAAACAATCAAAAACAAACTAAATGTCAAATGCGGCAAAACTCTCAAGGTGACATTTTCGTTATTTTGAACAATCTATATAGTAACACTAGTGCGAAATCGCTCCACTTTGCCGTTTCTCACAAATAGAGGGCGATCGGTTTACCCACCCGGTCGGATTTACCTCACCTTACCATATGTACTGATGCTGATTGGCAATTTTTCAAAATACCTTGTGATGATAGCAATACCAGGTCAGAAAATGAGCACTGTTGCTCAAGCCATTGTTATAAATCGGTTACTTAAGTTTGATGTACCAGAAACTATAGTCAGTGACCATGGAATTAATTTTGTGGCTGATCTGAAGAAACAGTTACATCATCTATTGAGAGTAAAAACGTTGCAGGCTAGTCGTTTCTACCTACAAATAGTGGTCATACAGAATGAGTCCACCACGAATAAGTCCACCATGCCATAGTCAAGATGTTAAGTCATTATGTGAACTGTCAACATGTAGACTGGGATGTCTATTTAGGCTTTGTGGTGAGTATATACAACTAAAAATTCCACACAGGGATAGATCTTTCACTGTACTAAGTAGTGTATGAGTGAAATATGCTGTCATCTCTTGAGTTAGTGTAGCCAAAGATAGGAACACAGGGTGAACATGTGAAAGAAGTTTGGAAACGAGTGAAACGTGAAAACACGAAAGCATTGGAGTGCTATGAGTGTACTGGGAAGGATGTAAGTAGATTACCTCAGAAAATGGTAGGATAGTGCGTTCTACTAGCAAATCCACATAGCTCAAAGGGTAAAACCTAAACCTATAAATTCGTGGCAAATTTCAAGAAACATCCCACATAGTAGAGATGACTTCACTGGTCAGTGTCAAGTTGCAGTTACTCACGAAAACATCGGTTGCACATGTTAGTCAAGATAAACCTTTTTGGTGCATCACTATAATTACTTGCACTGAAACCAAAGGAAAAGAAATCATCACATGGACCAAAAGTAATAAAGAGTGTACCTTACTAGCTTAGGTCTAGGGATAAGTGGTAAAACAGCAATGTATTGTCTTTAATTTTGTGTTGGGTTAGCTACATTAATATTATTTTTTAGTTTGTTGTAGTGGTTTTCCACGAGATACACTTTTTTTCCTAAAGAGGTGAGAATTTATTGTAATTCGTCTCTCCTAGGTGGTGTCGAAGATGGTGTCACAATATATTATCATGGGTATAATGTTCTTGCACGTAAGTGAAGCAGGGGTGATTAAAACATAGCAGTTTTTATTGGGATTGCAGGAAATGGAAAAAGAATTTCCAACAGGAATACAATACGTTGTACCACTAATGAAAAGCAATATGGCATTCATGTTTCTAGAATTGAGGTTTATTCATTTCGAGCTATGGTGTATGTAAACACACAGTTTCCAGTTGCAGGTTTAAATTCTCTTTACAAGTGGTTCGTGATCATCCGAATCTGGTCAAATGGAAAATTATCAATAAGTGGGTACAAGTGCAAACTAATGAAGTTTACTTATGTCAGACCATATTGTTATGTCAATAGGAGATCTTTGCAATTGTTGCAAACAGATAGTCACCATTTTTTCAGCACAAGTATTTCGTATGGACAAATGGTCATGTGAAACTCAGTTGTTCCTGGGAATACGGAAGCACCATAGTGGGAAATGGTTGTGTCAGTAACAAAAACAAAGTTAAAACGGTGTGGATTATCAATAAATGCTAACAAGTCTGAATAGCCAGAACAAAGTTTCACCCTCCTGCTAAGATTGTAGGTACTATTATAAGTATAGGAACTCGACCAATATTGTACTGGTTCTACAAACCTTTTAGCGTGTTAGCCATGCAAAATAAACCATCCAAAATAATTCTGTAGCTCCCATTTTACTATAAATTATAGATAAATTAGTCATTGCAGAAAAAGGACAAATTTCGGAACATCAAATGTTACAGCTTGTTTGGAGATACCAACGGAAGTGTAAGCAAAATACGATGTCAATCAGTGTACAAAACACTGTTGTGATGACAGTAACTTTAATTTATGGAGTCTACTTTTGCTTCAGGAAGACAGTAAATCCAGCAAAGGGAACAATTGTTGATGAAATTCAAATGGTTCAAATGGCTCTGAGCACTATGGGACTTAACATCTGATGTCATCAGTCCCGTAGAACTTAGAACTACTTAAACCTAACTAACCTAAGGACATCACACACATCCATGCCCGAGGCAGGATTCGAACCTGCGACCGTAACGGTCGTGCGGTTACAGACTGAAGCACCTTGAACCGCTCGGCCACAACGGCCGGTGATGAAATTCCTTTGAGGTTGGATTTGTACTAGCAACTAAGAGGTTTTAGGGTAAAACGTAAAAAAAGAAGCAAACATGGAAGTTATGTTGAGCTGGGATAAGATTTTTTGTTATCAAAAGACCTAAAGGTTCGAAGTAAATGTAATTATGTAAGAATGTTACCCGAACAGATCGAAAAGGGTAAGATTTGGAACGCTTGTTATTAAAATGGGGTGCAATATTACATGACAAAATTAGCAATGGATCGTAATAGTAATTTTTTTTCTAAATTCAAACAGCCAGCGTTACACGATCACGCGGAAGAATCGACAGCCACCAGCAAGGAGGCGTAAACATTGCAGCACCGTTAATGGGTCAGGAAGACAGCCACCTCGACATTCTTAAGAGACACTGCGAGCAGCTTTGCAGAAAATGGTCATAGTGCCAGTCCTTAACCAAAGAAGACGAAGTAAATATTCCAGAATTCGAATCAAGAACAGCTGCCAACACGAGAAACTTTGAAGTAGATATCATCAGAGTAGTGAAGCAACTTCAATCTTTTACAATAAAAATAAGTCTTCGGGTCCAGTCTGTAGTCCAATTATCTCACTTTTGGAGTATGCTGTCGCAATAGCTCCATACTTAACAATCATATAAAACCGTTAGCACGACGAAAGATCCGTACCCAAAGAAGGGAAAGCTGCGCAATTTACATCAATTTTCAAGAAAGGTAGCAGGAGTAATCCACCAAATTACAGAACCATATACGTCAGCCACGATCTGCAACAAATGATGATGCCCAAGTAGGTGTTTTAGCTGCTGTAGCGGCAAATCCGCACATTAGTAGCAGACAAATTGCGCAAGAATCGGGAATCTCAAAAACGTCGGTGTTGAGAATGCTACATCGACATCGATTGCACCCGTACCATATTTCTATGCACCAGTAATTGCATGGCGACGACTTTGAACGTCGTGTACAGTTCTGCCACTGGGCACAAGAGAAATTACGGGCCGCGTGGGATTAGCCGAGCGGTCTAAGGCGCTGCAGTCATGGACTGTGCCGCTGATCCCGGCGGAGGTTCGGGTCCTCCCACGGGTATGGGTGTGTGTGTTTGTCCTTAGGATAATTTAGGTTAAGTAGTGTGTAAGCTTAGGGACTGGTGACCTTAGCAGTTAAGTCCCTTACGATTTCACACACGTTTTTTTGCCCATAAAAACAAAACTATTTGTGGTTCTTGTGCTTTTAAATAGGAGTGATACAAGATGGCAGGCCGCGGTGGTCTAGCGGTTCTGGCGCTGCAGTCCGGAACCGCGGGACTGCTACGGTCGCAGGTTCGAATCCTGCCTCGGGCATGGGTGTGTGTGATGTCCTAGGTTAGTTAGGTTTAAGTAGTTCTAAGTTCTAGGGGACTTATGACCTAAGATGTTCAGTCCCATAGTGCTCAGAGCCATTTGAACCATTTTTTTGATACAAGATGAAAGATTCTCGAGTTGGATTATTCAGGCAGGCGACAGACACCGAACATCTTCTTTTAGTGTAAAGAATAGCGAGGTGAAGGCGTTCAGTAAGTAAGATATCACACACATTTTTTTTTTCTGGAAATTACGGGACGATGACAGATTTTTTGCACGCGTTCTATTTAGCGACGAAGCGTCATTCACCAACAGCGATAGCGTAAACCGGCATAATATGCACTATTGGGTTACGGAAAATCCACGATGGCTGCGACAAGTGGAACATCAGCGACCTTGGCGGGTTAATGTATGGTGCGGCATTATGGGAGGAAGGATAATTGGCCTCCATTTTATCGATGCCAATCTAAATAGTGCCATGAATGCTGATTTCCTACGTAATGTTCTACCGATGTTACTACAATATATTTCACTGCATGACAGAATGGCGATGTACTTCCAACGTGATGGATGTAGTGGTCAGACACTGGACTCGCATTCGGGACGACGACGCTTCAATCCCGCGTCCGGCCATCCTGATTTAGGTTTTCTGTGATTTCCCTAAATCGCTCCAGGCAAATGCCGGGATGGTTCCTTTCAAAGGGCACGGCCGACTTCCTTCCCCATCTTTCCCGACCTCGCTGTCTGGTCTCCTTCCCCAAACAACCCAACCCAACCCCGTGATGGACGTCCGGCACATAGCTCGCGTGCGGTTTAAGCGGTATTGAATAGCATATTTCATGACAGGCGGATTGGTCGTCGAAGCACCATACCATGGCCCGCACCTTCACCGGATCTGATGTCCCCGGATTTCTTTCTGTGGGGAAAGTTGAAAGATATTTGCTAATTTATTGCATTAATGTGATATTTACAGGTAATCACGCTGTAACAGCGTGCGTTCTCAGAAATGATAAGTTCACAAAGGTACATGTATCACATTGGAACAACCGAAAGAAATTGTTCAAACGTACCTACGTTCTGTATTTTAATTTAAAAAACCTACCTGTTACCAACTGTTAGTCTAAAATTGTGAGCCATATGTTTGTGACTATTACAGCGCCATCTATTACAAAGCGAAAAAAGTGGTTCAACTAAAACATTCATATTTCTTTACGTACTAGACGAATATGTAATAAAAATGGGGGTTTCTATTTTAAAAAAAAACGCAGTTGATATCCGCTTGACCTATGGCAGCGCCATCTAGCGGGCCAAACATAGCGCCATCTGGTTTCCCCCTTCAAGCTAGACAAGTTTCGTTCTTTGTAGTTTTTTCATTTGGTGCTTATTTCGTGAGGTATTTGGCCCGGTCACGATCACTGGACCACCCTGTATAAGAATAATTACGTAATCGAACATTACACATTACGCTATTAATCTTTGAAACCGCTCCCACACGAGAGCAGACTGCCCTTCAGTCGCTGCTGAAGCGTTGACGGCTACGCGGTATCTGTCCCGAGCCCCGGGTAAACAGCCCTGCGAGTGCAGAACAAAGAGCCCTCCTGCAGAGCGACACGCCCTATCTCTGGCGGGCTAACTTGCTCGACACTTTTAATTAGTTTTCAGCCCCTCGCAAATATTTAGCGCCGAGGTGGCGAGGGGATAACGAGATGCAGCCGCGGCGACCCCATGCAAATGCCGCCGCCGGCCAAGTTGGCTGCCGCCTCCCCAAAGCGTGTAACTCTTTGCTTTACGGCCGCCCCGACAAGATCTACCTGCGTTCTCTCGCGGCGCCCTTTATCACTTTATCCCGGCCCCCGCTCGCCTGGGGCGGCTGCAGGTAGCAGGTGCGCCGGCCTTCATTTCGTATTCGCGCCTGTGTTCTTCCGCGCCCGCTGTGAGTTGTTGAATAACAGGTCTGAACCTCGCAAACAAATGAGTTGCCAACGTTGACCAATTGCAGTAGGCTGAAAGACGTCAGTAGAACGATGCAGTTTTTAGACTTAAAACCAAGGAGAACATGTTCCTCTTCAGAAGTCATCGTTATTATATGAGGCATCTCTAGAAAACGCAGTAATTTTCTAAATGCTTTTTAGGAGTTTGAAAATAATCAGACGCATAGTGCAATTAATGTACGAATATAAAAATTATTTGGTATTAATAACGTTGACCAACGTCGTATTCCCCCCATTATATCATAAAAAATCGTACTAAAACTGGCGCGTTCTGAAAGATCTTCAATGTGGGGTATATTCTACATCTACATCTACATATATACTCCGCTAGCCACCAAGTAGTGTGTGGCGGAGGGCACAATTCGCGCCAAAGTCACATTTCCCCTCCTCTGTTCCATTCGCTGATCGCGCGAGGGAAAAACGACTGTCTGAACGCCTCGGTACGAGCTCTAATTTCCCTTATCTTTGAATGGTAATCATTGAGCGATTTGAAAGTTGGTGCTAATAATATATGCTCTACATCCTCGGTGAAGATCGGATTTCGGAATTTAGTGAGCAGCCCCTTCCGTTTAGCGCGCTGTCTATTTGCAAGTGTGTCCCACTTCAAAATTTCTATGAGATTTCTAACGCTCTCGCGATGGCTAAATGTAACAGTCACAAATCTTGCCGCTCTTCTTCGGACCTTCTCAATCTCTTGAATCAGACCCAACTGGTAAGGGTCCCATACAGACGAACAATACTCTAAGACTGGACGAACTAACGTATTATAAGCTATTTCGTTTGTTAAAGGACTGCATCACTTCACGGTTCTACCAATAAACCACAATCTAGAGTTCGCCTTACACGTTACTTGTGTAATCTGATCATTCCATGTGAGATCATTTCGAAGAGTCACACCCAGATACTTGACGGATGTTACCGCTTCCAAAGACTGGACATTTATTTTGTACTCGTACATTAATGGGAAAGTAAGAACTTTACTACTACCCAAGTGTAAGCACAAAAACCACCAAATATGGCCTGTTAGTTTCACAAACACTGAAATAAACAAAGCGGCTGCTCGGCTTGTCTCCGTCAGTGAATCAAAACATAGAACATGTGACCTTTTCAGCCGGTCACAGCACAATACTCGTAACCGAATTGTCGCACACTGAATATGTTACTTTAATTGCTACTCGTTCCAGTCATAACAATGAAAACTGTGCTATTAGGCAGTTGAATAATGCAGCCAATCAGCTACAATAGCTGGTGGTATCCAGTTAATATTAACCATGACTTCAACGGATTTAAACTCGTCTTCTTCAGAAGGGCAAGAAACAAACTTCACATTTACGAACAGTCAGAAAAGAGATTTAAAATCGCCATTTGAAATGTGTCGGCAACGATCTGTACATCCACTTGTAGAAGTTAAGGCCCCTAAAGTCAAGGCTTGTCACATCAGTAAAATCAGTCACATAAAATGCCAGACCATGTTAAGAGTTACTTTTCGACCATAGGGGCCTTAACTTTTACAAATGGATATACAAATCGTTGCCGACACATTTCATGATAGATCGCTTTACTACCTGGCTCTTTGCTAATGTGAAGTTCGTTTCTTCTCCTTCTGAAGAAGGCGGGTTCAAAGCCACTGAAACCATAGATAAGGTTAACCGAATACCACCATTTAGCACACCTGGTTTGCTATCTTATTCACCTCCTATTCTGTAACCGTTGCCGAAGTGCAGCCATGTTCAAACTATTGTGCAATTAAGTCCCAACCTCAACACAACCTCGGTTACGTGCCATGTGCGATGATTAGCAGACGAAATCACGTGTCCTGTGTTATGAGTGGCTGACAGAAGTAAACCGACTAGCCGCCATTTTGATTTCATTGTTTACGGAGTTAAGAAGCCATATTTGGTTTTTTTCGTATTGTAAGGTGGCTACAATTTCGCACCTTACAAGCAGTCATCCACATACTTCTCCGTGAACTACAACCACAATTAGATATCATTTGGTAGTTTGTACATCGTATATATGAATATTTAAAGGACACGGACATTGTCACGTACGCCTTATAAATAATTGTTAATGCTTATCGCATGGAAGGTGACATCATCATCATCATCATCATCATCATTTAAGACTGATTATGCCTTTCAGCGTTCAGTCTGGAGCATAGCCCCCCCTTATACAGTTCCTCCATGATCCCCTATTCAGTGCTAACATTGGTGCCTCTTCTGATGTTAAACCTATTACTTCAAAATCATTCTTAACCGAATCCAGGTACCTTCTCCTCGGTCTGCCCCGACTCCTCCTACCCTCTACTGCTGGATCCATGAGTCTCTTGGGTAACCTTGCTTCTCTCATGCGTGTAACATGACCCCACCATCTAAGCCTGTTCGCCCTGACTGCTACATCTATAGAGTTCATTCCCAGTTTTTCTTTGATTTCCTCCTTGTGGACACCCTCCTGCCATTGTTCCCATCTACTAGTACCTGCAATCATCCTAGCTACTTTCATATGCGTAACCTCAACCTTGTTGATAAGGTAACCTGAATCCACCCAGCTTTCGCTCCCATACAACAAAGTTGGTCGAAAGATTGAACGGTGCACAGATAACTTAGTCTTGGTACTGACTTCCTTCTTGCAGAAGGTAGGTGAGCGCTCACTGCATTAGCTTTGCTACACCATGCTTCCAGTTCTTTCACTGTGTTGCCATCCTGTGAGAATATGCATCCTAAGTACTTGAAACCGCCCACCTGTTCTAACTTTGTTCCTCCTATTTGGCACTCAATCCGTTTATATTTCTTTCCCACTGACATTACTTTCGTTTTGGAGATGCTAATCTTCATACCATAGTTCTTACATTTCTGATCTAGCTCTGAAATACACTCCTGGAAATGGAAAAAAGAACACATTGACACCGGTGTGTCAGACCCACCATACTTGCTCCGGACACTGCG